>NC_070647.1:13711343-13716343 GCF_947347685.1 Pleuronectes platessa
TTTGTCCATATAGGATATGATGCAGGTGAATTAAAGCTAAGATCATGCAACACATCACACAACTCCAGCCAAAGAAAATGAATGAACCAAATGTGCACCACTAGGATTCTATACAGAGACTCTATACAGACACACATCAATCGTCCATCAGATGAGATACTGAGGAAAATACTTTTGCAGGAGTTCTTCAAACTGACAGATCCTGAAATACATGCTGAAGTGGATGTAGCCTAAGCTTAACTTAACAGACAGATATGCATCATCCAAACAGCACGAGTGTGGTGAAAGAGAGGCGACGGAGCGAAGAGAAAGAAAAGACAATGCAGAGTTTGTTCGTCTCTCGGTGACAGCGGACGCACAATACAGGTCGGCTCTCATTGAGCAATGGAAAAAAAACATGATGTAAGGCCAAGCAGTGTGTGCGAGAGTGTGTGTTTGTGTGCAGGGCGATGTGTAACACACAGCAGAGCAAACATAAAAAAAAACACGATTCAGAAACTAGAGAGCAAATAAGAATAGAAGGCAGCGGAGGAGATGAAACAGGAGCAGCATCGCAACTCCCGGCTCTGTTTGATCGGTGACGTCAGCTCCGCAGGAAAAGTTCGGGAGTCAAGATGCGAGCAGGCAAGACTTGCAATACAAGAAAGTAAACAAAGCATTCAGTGTTGGAGAGGAGCAAGGCGGAGCAACTGCAGCGCGGCAGTGACGGATGTGGACATGACCAACAGGTGCAGGCCTACTGTTCTGTGGCCGCGGAGGCTCGAGGGGAGAAGCAGGACGGATGCCTGAGGCCCAGCTGGCTCTTTAGACAGCACATGCAAAGGACATCAATATATATATATATATCTCAAATGCTGTGATTAAATATAGGTCAATTTCCCCCCTGACCGGTTAAATGTCCAGGAAATGTCCCAGTGAGAATAGAGCAGGAAAAAGCTCCAGAGAATTTATAGTCAGTGGGTTGATGGGGTTTCATCACACAATGGACCCAGATCTGGAATAATGCAAATATCTCAGAAGGTTCTTTAAACTTAGAAGACGCCGGCAAAGATGTCAACGTGAAAAGACAACGAGATTCAGGAGCTTTAGACGATAATGGCCGACATCATTGGTGATGATCCGGAAACCAAAAACACTGTGTTTGCTCTATCCAGACACCGCCCCTCGTCTGAATGTTACCAACATTTCCCCCGGAGATGGGACCGCGTCTGACCGGGACAATGTCTGCTACGTCTTCCATTGGTTTGCCTTTGGAGATAAAGCTCTCGTCCCCTTTTGTGTACCAGTATTTCTAAACGAGTTTAGATTTGTCAAAGAAAACTGTATTCAAGGACATCAAATATAAGAAAAACAGTAATTAGTTTGCCCTTGGAGATAGAGTGCTTCCCTATTGTGTGCATGCAGGTCTTTCAGAGCTGTCATAACAAACCGCTCATGCTGAATGTTCGCTATTTTCCGTCCACATTACCTTGTAGCATTGTGAATATCGCCTCATGCAAACAATATAGTGTGTGTGTGTGTGTTTAAGATCTGTGTCATCACATTGGAAGTACATGTTAGTCCGTGTATCAACCCGCCTCTGTGTACATCCTCTCTATGAACGCCGCTGATGAGAAGATGATGACTGGTCCGCAAACAAGCAGACAGCAGGTAGGAAAAAGACCAAGGTTGGGCAACGGCCAGGCAGGCTGGGATCGGCAGGCAGATGTCCTTCCAGAGCGGTCAGGGCGATGAGGAAGAAATGTGAGAAAGAAAGTGAGAAAAAGCCGAGAGGAAGTGATTAAAAAAACACACATTGAGAGGTTGTGATGTTAATGTGTCGAGCACAAGAGAAGGACGTTCACGTACGGGTCAACTTGGCTCATCTCACTTTGAGGGGATTTGAGGTTTAAGATCATCTTACTTTTTTTCACCATGGTACGTTACCACCATATACCGAAAATATATATCCTACTTTCTGTTCTTTTATGAAATAATGCACAGTGTTATGCACACCTAATAAAAGCCCCCAGTGTCAGTTGTAGTTTTTGCTGTTTTGCCATCGAGGGAACTTTCCACAGATTTAGTCTGCGAACTTGACGCTCAGCACTTTCTGCAGGGACAAGGTTTATATAAATATCGAGGAAAGTGGATTAGGAAAAATGAACTGCAGAGGATCCTGGATTCAGCTTGGGTGGCAGACCTGTGAAGACACAGCCCGCGGCAATGTCCTGTGGGCCTCCCACGCAACTAGCCGTGTAGGAGTGAGACAGACTGAATGTGCCCTCTCCCTAAAAAAGACACTCAGCTGCTTTTGTGCAGGCCAGTGATTCACCCTTACTCACAGGAAGGCTTTAGCAACGATGAAAACGTCAGGAAGTCGTGTCACATGGAATCACAGTGTCGCAATGGAAGATCTTGTGTGGTTGCGGCCTTGCGTTACTTCAGACTACTACAGGAAAAAACATTCACGACCACAAATACACAACCTCTTGGGACTTTTCCCGGCTGAAACCATCTGAACATTTTTAACTAGATGCTCGTCTGACCCGAGAACCTCATTAACTGTGTTTATTATCATCTAGAGAGAGTTTACCAGTCGGTCCATGAGAAGCACATTTTCTCGGGCCTTGTTCACTCCGTTCCTCCGTCTCTCCGACTGTTCGTGATCTCATTGCATCCGTCCAGTTTATTCACTTTCTATCAAATACAGAACATTAACACCTTTTATTGGGCCCCGGGAGTTCATGGAGGGCTCCTAATAAGCGTCTGGTTTAAATTAGGGTGCCGGTGTGTGTAAATGTGTGTGTGAAGGAGAAGGTGCAGACAGAGATGGCACAGCTGATTATATCACAGGGTCTACTTCCTCTCCGCGGGCTTTCTGCTTCCTGTTGTGTTGCCATGGTGCTGCATACAAAAGAGGACAAGCTACCCTTCTCCAGGAAGCCATAAATAATTGATTGGCAAGTGGCTTAATCAGCCCCGAGGCTGCCTGGCAATTCCAGAGCTAATTCCACAGCTGGCTATAAATAACTCATTACGCTAATTATGGTATGTGAGCACCGAGCTAGCCTGCGAGCGCAAACACACTCAAGCATGACTACTGTGGGTTCTAGCCCGGTGTCCGTATGGCAGTGTTCAGGTTACAGAAACCGCAGCAGCAGCAGCAGCAGCAGCAGCAGCCGTTATTCCTCCTGCAGGATGGAGGGATGACAGGAGCCACTCTCACTTAAACCTTGGAGACTGCATGAAATGAAAAATAAAATCTTCCTTGCTCACGGCGGCCCCAGTTGAAGATTATGTTTAGATTATGCCTGTGACAAATGATCGTTGGCTAAAGATAAACGTCTCAGATGCCGGACAGTGAATGTGATTCCCTGTGACATCGACCTATCAGAGCTCTCTAACCACGGCCGGGCGTCTCCTGCTGCGACTCTGACACGTCTCCAACCCCGCTCCTCAGTTTTGATGGAGCCTGTCTCTCCTGGACGGCCGGCGGTGACAGGTGGACTCAAACCATAGTAAAGCAGGAGAAGCACTTAGGAGACCTGGGAGAGGTCTGTCTCCTCCGGGCAAAGCAATAATGACCTTACTGTCTCTGTCCATGTCAATAGCACTCCAGTCTATTTCAATCACATCCCTGACTTCCTGCTAATGACAGGAAGTGCTGGTAATGCACAGGAAGGAGTCGTCCACCGATGGCTGCCTTTTGGAAGACACCGCCAAACCTGAGATGCTGAAGACTGGAGGAGAGACGGGGCACAAATTCGCTGACGTCAGCAGTTTGGTTAAGGTTGATGGAGTGACTCCAAAGGCAACACACAAACAAACAAACAGACACACACAACCTTTGAGCACAGTTCGTTTCTGGGGCAATGTGGTTGTATACTTGGAGACCTTGTGTTATATTCTGCTGCCACTAATGCAGCCATATTCCACAGAATCACAAGGTGGCCTACCTCCGCTATTCATCCTTCACTTCCTTTGAAAGTATTTAAGGATCTTAGACTTAGAGATGGGTATTGTGAAGATTGTAACAGAATTTATTGTGTACTCCAATTTAGCTTATTTGTTCATAATAAGTGTTCAGTATAATGTCTTGCCCTGATAATTGTCTAATGGGAAAAGCATCCTCATAGTATTTTAATACATCTGATAATAACTCATCACTCTGAACCAGATGTGCAACCTGCTGGTGGTACAAGGGATGAGGGTTCATCCTCTGGGAACCATGAACGTCACTGCATTAGCTCGTTGGTGGCACAAGAGGAAAAAGCATCATCAAACTCAAAAGAAAGTAAATGTAAATTAAGAAAAGGAAGAAACGTTTTTTTGAACAAAACAATTTGATGAAAAGTTCCTTTAGAACTTGTCTGTTCTTTTCAGGGGGAAAACTGTTCCAGAAGCTCTCCACACAGTGAATCATAACACTTTTCTGCTAATGGCTAAGAGTCTTGCTTCCTGTTGCTTCAATTCTTTTTATTTTTTGTATTTTGTTTTCACAAGTTCCTTCAGGTGTCACATGCGATTGTTCGAGGCTCTAAACTCTACGTTTTCACTCCTTACCACAGATTTCCTAATCCTGGTGATGTGCATTTTTCAGCTGATTCTGCTTCTACCGCAACTCAGCGCCGTGAAATTAGTCGCACAACATGAAGGCGCTGCGCCGTGTCTGACAGGTGTGAAGTGAAGATGGCATAATGCCTCTTTATCTCCTAACACTAACCTACTCGTGTGGTCATTGTGCCCACTCACGGGGTGGAGGTGTCGGGGGTGTAACGCCGGAGAGGCAGTGACGTGAGGCCGGCTCCACGCCAAGCACTCAGCGCCCACTTAGGTTATCTGAAGTGGGTTAAAACAGTTTGAATGGGAGGACTGGTCTAGCTGGATAAACGGAGTAGGATGCCCCAAAAAATAGGAACAGTGTTGTTTGCCTATAAAGTTGGAGCTCTGGTCTGATGGTGGCACCAGTGGAAACCCGGGGTACCAAAATCAAACCAGTATATTGATCTATGTGGGAA
>NC_070647.1:14021343-14122469 GCF_947347685.1 Pleuronectes platessa
AATGTCCCTAAATTCTCAGTCTCTAATGAAGCTAATTACCAACAGCAAATGAGCTTCATTTGTACAAGAAGCAAAGAGCGGCTCATTATCCTCGTTTAGTTTTAAAATGTTCATTAGAAAATCTCCCTGAGCCCAAATTAATGTCTTCAAACTGATTGTTTTTTGTGTCACACGGTCGAGAACCCAAAGACAACAAATATTTAATCTAGAAAGATAAAAGAAGAAGAAAAATGTTAATGTTGAAAAAATATTTTCACCTGTGCTGTTCTAGAAATGGTAACGTCCCCCTCTTTTGTTCCAGAATGAAATTTCTCGACAGTTTGACACATTGTCTTTTAAGTTCATGGAAGGAGAGGATGAATCCTAGCTGTGACGATCCCCTGACCTTTCCTCTAGCGCCACCATGAGGATGACTTTTGTCAGTTTGAGTTTTTAAATAAACCAGAAGCAGAAAAAGAATACCCAGTATGTTCCTGTCTGTTACCTTTTATAGGAGCTGTAGTGATCCCTCAGAATAACGTGAAGAACCGCTCGGTAGAACAGAGACTCCAACTGAATCTGTAGAAAAGATCGGATGTTACTTTTACTCCTTGTGATGCCCCTGTACTGTATTTTTCAAAATAAAAGTTTATCATCCTCTCTAGACCCATCAAACACGTGTAACGAATTCTCGATAAGCATTTCTGACACTTTCCGAGCCCAGGCCTAGATTTTTCAGATTCTGACCCCGGCTCCAGAAAAGTAATCAATCTTCGCCGTGATTGCATTAATATTTATAAATATTCCATACAAACGTGTGTGAGCGTATCGTGTGTCAGCTGTGGCCTGGAGCTCAGCGTTCCGCAGCCCACCACAGACTGGGAACAATGGCAGAATTAATGGGCTGATTGTTTGAACGCAGGCCGGAGATTAACGGCGATGATAACCGAGACGTGAAGGATTGCGAACCCTCCCGTGTTTGATGGATTTGTTTTGATGGGTGCGAAGACATTTAACTCCCATTCGTTTACAATGATGACTGCTGGGTTTTTGATATTGATTACACACAGTGTGCATTCCTTACTCACCCCCTGGCCGAGTGAGACCCTCTCCAGCGCCTGTGTGTTTCCAGAAAAAATGATATAAAGCGTTAATATGAGCTTAAAACCACCCGGACACAAATATCATTCCCTGCTGTTTGCAGTCGGTTCATTCACTTGGATTAAGGCTCTTGTTACGCAGCCACAGAAACAGTCACTGCTTCATGTTTGTGTTGCGAAGATGCCGCTGTGCACTTTTTTTGCGGCGGCGCTCAAACTCACCAAACACGCAGACATCCTGGCGTTCCTGCCGCAGAAGCAGGACCGGCTGCGGAGGTACCGACTCAGAGGGAATCCACACGCACTGTGCAAACACTCTGTGAGGACGAGAACACACAGGAATCATAACTGAATAATCTTGTTGCAAATCAGTGGATATGAATTTTAAATATCTGGCAGGGGAAGCTCGGCTTAATTTTCAATTATGTTAATGAAGAATCCATCTTCTTCTTCTTCTTCTTCTTCTTCTTCTTCATTTCCTCGATCGTCTTTATAGATTTGACTTGAATGACTATGCAGGCACCGGGTTTTTTATTGTGATTCTGCACCAAATTGCACACACTTATAAATATCTGTCTAGTAAACATGCCGGATTTTATTTGTTATTAAAAAACGGTCCATTGTTTTCGGAGAAATCAATAAATGGAAGATTTTGGAGTTCTTTCCTGAACCATAACACATCCTCCCATAAAGTTCCATGAGAATCTGTCCAACTAACAAACAAATAAACAAATACAGACAAAACCTGCTCAGTGGAGGCAAGAGTCATTTTCTAGCATCTTAAAGGACATTTTGGGAAATAGATATATTAGATTTTTTTGCCCAGAATTACAAGAAATCTCTCACACACACACACACACACACACACACACACACACACACACACACACACACACACACACACACACACACACACACACACACACACACACACACACACACACACACACACACACACACACACACACACACACACACCGCACTGAGTGTGTCTGCCTGACAGCCTGCCATCCTTCTCATGTCACTTCTAAAAAGGGTCAGTGACCGAGGCCGAGACTCGGTGAGTCCAGAGGGACGCGGTCAAAGGAAGCACTAATAACATGTGCAGCTGGGGCCGCTCATGAAAACCACTCCGGACATGCTAACATGGAAGCGGCTGGGTCAGCCCCCCCCCCCCCCCCCTCAGCCCAGCACATGGCGCGCTGACACAGGCCCTTAGCGGTAATTGAAGCGGACAAGCCTTTCCTCAGTCTGACGTGTAGATTACAGCCCGTACATGAGGCTGTTTATAATAACCGGCCCCGTGCTGACCACGGAGATCCCATCTGAAGTGGCCGTGCGCATGCACTGCAATCAAAAAGACAAATATTTCTCATGTCCTTGTCCACCACTGGACACGTTCCACTTGAAAGTGCAGACGTGAGACGCCTGGACTGTCTCGTCTGTGAGCACTTGTGAGTAAATACGATGAGATCGGACACAGAGTTCTGAGGTCATCTGCACGATGCACCATCGGAGGAATCGTCTCTTTTCTCCGAAAGATCAGATCGTACAAATATGCAACCGCCTTCTATAACGATGCCTTTCAGCCTTTCAGCTCCTTGCTGGGTCGAGGCGGGCCACCACACGAGCTGGCCCGCATCCCAGAATGCACTGCAACATGGGAGAGAGAGTGTGAGAGCATGTGTGTGTGTGAACGCCTTTTGTTCCTCTCTATAAAAGATGTGTTTCGAGAAACAAGCACTGAGGAGTGTTTTCAATCAGCTGTCATGAGATCATCTCTTCTCCCCCCCCCCCCCCCCCCCCTCGGCCGAAGCTGCGACGGCCCTGATGACGCCAGGGTCGGAGGTCGCGCTGCTAAGAAGCGATGACTCTATCGGCTTCAGCGAGGATTCTTTATAAAACTCTTCTTTCAGACAAGCGACAAAGTCCGAGTCAGTAGCTCTGGACATTTTTCCCACTAGATCCAGAGTAAAATACCCGAGTGAGAACATTTGAGAATACAGCAGGACAGACACAAAACTGTAAGAACAAAATTTGGCGATAAGGGGGAGAGCAGCTGAGAAGAAGAACTACAAACCCAGTATCAGTCACCTCCAAATGACTGTCATCTGCATTAAAAGGTTAAAAAATACACAGATATCCTAAATCCATAAACCCACTATAATGTCTCAAACAGGGACATTTCTGAACTTCTCCAGCCACAAGGGAAACTGAGGGGTTGAGTGTTCAGGCTTTCAGTGGAACTGTGTGTGAGGAGGGAGGAGAGTCATTGAAAAACAAGAAGAGAGATGATGTTGATACAAGAGAAGAGTTTATATTTGAAAAGGTTTATAGGAAATTATGGCTGAAATTAAAAAAACCACCTCAACCAATCAGGGATGTTTCCCGGGGGAAAGTTCCTGCTGTCGAGATGCAGCTCTGAGTGTGTATGTTAGTGTGTGTGTGTTAACTGGGGTGTGTGGTTACCCTGTGCGGCCGGGTCAAACTCCTCAGACAGCAGGTGATAGCAGCAGCCCACGCTGCAGACTGCGGCCAGCTCCGGTTTGGCCACAAACATCCGCAGGGTGCTGGGAGCCAGGTCGCCGCACGTGTGCAGGCCGACCACCACGGCGTCCTCCAGGGTCGGAGAACGCACGCAGGGAAAGAAGAGAAAGAAAAGAAGCAGAGGAGAGGAAGGAGATCGATGGTGAACTTTATTGATGGTGACGCGCCTGCACATTTGGCGCAGCGGTCGCCTCCCACACTGGCCGCGGTGATGCGAACTCCAGCTGCGGTGGCAGACGTGTAATTTCAGGAGCTGCCCGGCCCTCCTGTCGGCACCGTCACCCGACACGCGCTAAATCTGTTTCCAACATTTTTACTTTTGGACTCGTTTTGCGTCTGCTCACCTCCAGCTCGTCGATGAGCTCCCGCAGCTCCGTGTCGGCGGTGACGTAGGACGTGAGGGGCGAAAAGACGGTGGCGGCGCCCTCGCCTCTGTTCAGGGCCTTCCTCTCCAGGTTGTCCCTCTTCCTTCTCTCCCTCTCCTCCTCGCTCAGCTGGCTGGGGGGAGCTCTGGGGGATGGAGTCTCTATCACGTCCACTGACAGGGCGCTAAGGAAGAGCTCATCGGTTGCTGGGTTTGTTGTGGGGCTGACATCTGATAATACAGTTAAGACCTTCTCCTCCACCTCCTGTGACATGGTTCTTCCAGCAGCACCACATAAAACTCCCCTGTCTCCAATCGCTCCAGGTTTTCTTTCCACTCCTAAGTCCTCCTGGGGGGAATGCGCGGCCTCTCTGACGTCCCTCGCCGCCTTGCTGTGCCTCTGGTAGACTCTGGAGAACTTCTTCAGCTTCCTGTTCCTCTCCTGGGCTCCGTGGGTGTTGGAGCTGGAGGAGTCGATGCCGTAGACCCGGAGACCGTACCGCAGCGACAGGAAGGAACTCAGGTAGCCCTTCCCCGAGCCCACATCTATCACCTGGGCGGGAGGAGAAAAGATAGGAGGAGAAATGAATTCCTAAATCTTGGTCGTGAGACTAAACTTCTCCCAGTTTCAAGTTGTATGACTTTACCTGTTTGACTCCACAGCGCTGGGCCAAACAGGCCACCACCTCAGACATGGCCTGGACCTCATGAGATTTTTTGGAGTTCATGAACTCCTCCGTTTCCAGCTCAGCACCTGAAGCATCACAGCATCAGAAAAGTGCAACATATTCACATGTACTGTTCTTTTACATAAGCCCCAGATCCATCCTGGGTATGTTCATACCTTCGTCTCTCCTTCCTGTCTCTGCCGGGGCAGCACCCCCCTCAGGCCCGGCCCCTCTGAGGCCCTGCAGCAGCTCCTCCCTGCTCCAGCACACTCCGAGGCCCGGGAGCGAGTGGGCCCTGGCCGCCCGCAGGAGTTCATGGATGTCGACCAGACGATTTGTTTCACAGCAGAATCCAAACTTGGTCCTGGGCGGATCTGTTTGTGAAGACAGGCACAGGAACATCAGCAAAGTTGCACAAACTGGATTTAACGATGTAGATAAATTACTAATTGATTAATTTACTTGTTTTTGCACCTTTAGCCTTGCATCCAAAATGTGTCTGTAAATATAATAACCTTTAATAGAAATAATTTCAAAATGATCATTTAATAATATATACTTAAATATTAAATGAAATATTGAATCAAATGATTTATAAATAAGACCATTTAATACACTTAAATGTTTTATAAAATCATACATAAAAGAAAGAAATGTATAATAGAAGCATGATTGGAAATTGCTTCTCACAATTTTACTCTACAAACTTTTTAAATCAAATCATGTTTTGCCACAGATGTATTGACCTTTAGCTTTGGGCTCTGGCTCCCCCTGCTGGCAACTGCTGGAGCTGACGGCAGACAGGACCTCTTCCGGCGTCAGGGCCACGAAGCGCGTCCACACGTCGCGCGTGTAAAAGTCCACAGTGTGCGCGTTGGCGATGCTCAGAGTCACCGACAGAAAGCGCGTGACTCCGTGGATCCTCTGCTCGATGTCAGAGAGGCTCAGAGTGGAGCCCCACATGTTCGATTCCCACCGAACTGACGCGTGGGAGAAGTCGTCCTCTGATGACGTGGGTCAAGACATTATCAATCGAAAATGGTGTTTGATTGTTTCCCCTAAGGAAACAAGAAACTAAAACCATGAATAACTCTGCATTTGATTTATTTACAAAAGAGGAATTGGTATTTCATTTTAAAGGTTCAGTGTGTAGAGCTTAGTGACATCTAGTGGTGAGGTTGCATGTTGCAGCTGGATACCCCCTCACCTCACCGTCCCCTTCCACTGCATATTGTTGATTTTTGTTATAATGTTCATTATCTATTTTTCTTTTTAACATTTGCGTATAAGTATGCATTGGTCAGCACACTCGAAAACAATATACAAAGATTTTTTGTTTTAACCTATAACAATTGTACGTACAACCTATTTGAAATAGATAAACAATTTTCTAAATGTACTATTTGGTAAAATATATATATAAAGAGATCACTGCAAGATTATTGGTTTATTTATTTGCAGTAAAAAGGAAATTAATATTATGTTTCATTCATAGATAGTTAGATAGATAGATAGATAGATAGATAGATAGATAGATAGATAGATAGATATGCAGATAGATAGATATAAAATCCACTGAAATGGATGTCCTACACAGTGAGATGCAGATATTGGACACATCGACATTAGACGCTCTGGGATCGACTTCACGTGGCTGCTCTCTTTCCACGTCATCTCCCCGCGACCACTGAAACCTCCACATGTAAACATCTCACGTCTTTTTGGAAGATTTGGCTCAAATGGCGCCGACAGATCGGAAAACGACGAGTAACAAGTTTACAGGGAAAGATGGAAACTGGAAGAAATCGAACAGTAACGTCCAGGGGGTGAAGAAGAAGAAATGGACCCCGGATCACAAAGTGTTCGAAGGCAGCGTTAGTGAAGGTACTTGTATTTTCTTGAACTTCTCTGTTGAAGTACTTGTACTCTGGTTAGATACTGAGAAAATATTTAAATCGCACAAGAAGATAAATATCCAGGTACAGTACTTTTAAACCTTTAGATTGGCATGTCACCAAACTCCAACTAGAAATATGCTAATTTAATTCCTCTGCTTCGTTTGTCAACATGTGCAGCTAGATAAAATATTTAAAAACAAATTATATTGAACATCTGGATCTTCTGATAAATTCGGAATAGAAATGATCCAATAATGAATTTCAATATGAACTTGTGTGTATTTCTTGTATTTGTCACCCCTCAGGTCAAGGGTTTGCCTTCAAGAGGAAGGAGAGAGTCCGACACGAGTACAACAAGCTGCTGCGGAAGGAGAAGAGGAGGAACCCTGAGTCCAAGGAGCTGTACCAGGAGGAGTATCCAGAGCACCTCCGGCATCTGTACCAGGCCGAGGCACAGAAACTCAAACAGGAGGCCTGGACCAACAGGGTGAACAGGAGCAAGCTGAGGGTGAGGAGGAAGGAGACAGATGATGAAGAAACAGATGAAGATGGTGATGATGAAAAAGAGCCGGAAGCTGCAGATCCAGATCCAGAAGTTCCTGGTGGATCTGAGCCGACAGGTTCTGTGACTGGGGACGCGGATCCGTCTGCAGCCGTAGAGAAAGAGAGGTATATTAGAGTTTCACCCCCGTCCGTTTATTTGTTTGTCTACTAGTTAGCATCTTTACACTAAAACTACTGGACAGATTCCATGAACCTTGGTAGAAGGACGTGATATCGATCAGGGAAGAACCAATACAATATCAACGTGGATCCAGTTCTATTTCACCAGTTTCCTAGAGAATAATTAATGGATCTAGAATTATTTAGAATTGGCTCTATTGAATTTAAGGGGACTCTTCTGATTTGCTTTCTAGTTGTGGCATGAAGTCCAAAAATATGAACAACGACTATTTCAAAGCACATTTTCCACTGTTGTGTGGATGTTTTCCAGAATTTGTAAGAATGATTTGAACGAGTGCAACCTCAAATTTTCCTACATTAGAAAAACAATAATTCGGTAGGAATATTGTATATTGGAAAAGAGTTGTGCAATCAAATTACCACAATATCAGAGCTATTATGTTTATCAAAAATATCCACTGTTGTTTCTATCATGTTGATGTGTTAGATGTTCATTCTTAGTTTCAGGCAAAAGCGATTCAACTTGAAAATGTGAATTATTTTAAGGTCCATAAAATACAGCTTTGTAGGATCACAAAAATCTTTATTATTGACAATCTTAGATTTTGTAGTATCCAATTGTATGAATCCGAATAAGAAAGACGCAGTAATACTTCCCCGCTAATGTCCTCCTCTAGTATCCCAATGAGCAACCGCAGGATGAAGAAAATGCAGAAGAAGACGTCGTACCAGAAGACAAAAGAGGAGTTTGAGTCAATCAAAGAAAAGCAGAAGCAGAAGAAAGGGGTGAGCTGCTTTCACCGTCTTACTTCTCATTCCATATTCTGTTTCCTCTGAGTTTTTATTTGACTTGACCTCAAAGTCTGACGCTATGGTTGTGTTGTTCCTCCGCAGGAGTTCTTGAAGAACAAGCAGCAGAGAGAAGAAGCCATTCAAAAGTACAAACAGAAGAAGCTGGAGACGTTTCAGATCCTGAGCAAGAAGACAAAGAAGGGGCAGCCGAATCTGAACCTGCAGATGGAGTATTTGCTTCAGAAGATCCAGAGAACTGATAAATGAACCTGGGAACAATTCAACTGAAGAGCGGACCTATCCTGAATCTGACTCTTTTAAAAAAAGGATAATTTCCCTCATGCCTCACACGTCGAGTGATAATCTGAGACTGATTTGCTGTTTCGTGCTTTTTTTCTGTTTTATTTTTTAGTATTTTGCCTCAGACGATGCTGAGGCCCGTTTTATTCCATGACCACAAGATGGCATTGTACTGCATAAACAGATGGAAAAACCTGCTTGTGTAAGACATTCATTAAAGGTTACATTCACAAGATTTCAAACATTAATACAGCGGCCAACTAATGAGATCACGCACCCTATGAATGTCTTTTTTAAATACTGCATGAGATGTCTCAAGCTCCAAACAGCAGAGAGGTAAACCTTTAACCATAGACTGAATATTAAGATGGGCAACATGACAGCTCGCAAAAGTGAAGCCAATACTTGTTGATTGCCACCTGTCATAAGCCCCGCCTCCTCTATGTTAATGAATGGAACAGTCAAATTATTTTTTCTGAAACGTGGTTTAGATCATTTTCTGGACGTAGAGAAGTGTCGTCCATCTTTATTTACAATGTATGACTGCAATCAATAAATGTTTGAGTTTCCTGAAAGTTATTTTTGGTTGAGAGATGAATATCAGGTTTAGTACATTGCCACAACACAGTATAAAACTTCATTAATCAGAAATGTAGCAACAGGATGTTATGTGTTTGTCTGTTAGTTAATAGTTTTACTCAGAAACTAATTGACCGACTACCACTGAACTTAGTGGAATGATGCATTATGGGTTAGGAAAGACCCATTAGATTTGATGCAGATTCGGGTCAGGGGTCGTTTGCAGGAATATTTCTCCATTCATTTCGTGATAAAGTTATGAAATAATTCATAGATCTTGGTGGGGGGAAAAAACAGGCATGTTTCGGAGCCTGTTATTTTATGAGTGTAGGCAATTTGGTGCAGCTCCAAATAAAACCCTGGATCCAGTGAATTCAATGTGGTGTCAGTTTGTGCTCTACTGAGTGCCACTCCAGTTTGTAAGTGGGGAATGAAAATTAGTTTCAGTTGATTGCCCGATGCAAGATAATATTTCACTTATCCAATATTTATGTATAGTCACATAGTTTTACTTTTATAAATAAGTGAAATCCTTTAGAAGTTAAAAAACAAATTTTCTGATCCGAGCAGACATTTTAAAGTTACACTGGATGTAAACATGTTGCATACGTGCTGCCCTCAAATAGAGGGTTGACTCTGCAGCCCTCTCTCTCCCTCTCTCTCTCTCCCTCTCTCCCTCTCCCCCTCTCTCTCCCTCCCTCTCTCCCTCTCTCACTCAGCAGGGACGCAGGCTGTAAAGCCTCAGGCTGCTTCCTCATGACATCACATGGTTGCAGAATGACTCGCATTCATCTCTGAAGCGAAGACTTCCTAAACTCAGAGCGCGGCCGCTGCTCTGCTGATCACTGAGAGCGCAAAGGCTTTTCACTTTCATCTGGGAAAAGGTAAGAGCTTCACTCATCTTTCTGATCTATTGGAAAAAGCAATTGTTACGTGAGAGTGTTCAAAGGCCGAATTAAGACGAGATCAATCAAAAGCTGTAGGAGACCAGTTTCTTTGACGTGTTATTCAGTAAAAAAAACTTTCCATTTTCATCAAACTTCTTATTTAGAAGAGCTTTTCCTTTATATAGGGTTTGCACAAATTAAAATACACGTGATGCTGCTGATAACGGGGATTTATTCAGGTAATTTCTTCACAGCCAAGTTCATATTGAGACGTTTGATCTCTTGAAACCACATTTGTCCAGCTCCAAGTTCAAAACCAGGCGTGATGAAAAACAAAAAGAGCCACTGTGATAGCTCAAAGGGGGGGGTGGGGGGTGGGGGGGACATGAAACAGTCTTGCAGCACCGTTTCCATTTCCCTGACTCTCGGTGACCGCTCTCACAGCCCTGCACGTATTAACACTGTCATGTGTTCTGTATGGCCGGGTATTAAGATAATCCTTTACACTGTGTTTACATTTCCTTTTTCAGCCGCTTGTCCCGGGCCTAGTTAGAAAAAAGGGAAGTAAACTGCCGAGTTGTAACAAGTGTTGCACTGTTGCATTCTTGTTCCGATTAGTTGTGCAACGCCACCGGTGTCAAAGAAGCCTTCTGCGGCGATGAGAAGTTTAAAAGTTTGAACCTCAAGTCTGTCGTGTTTGTCTCCGTCTCCGCTATCAGGGATCTCATCATCTGTCTCTGTCGTCATGGCGACCGTGATAGCCCCAGAGGACAGGATGCAGGGCCAGTGAGGAGGCCGGACGTCTGATTGCAGAAGTACATGCTCCTCAAGTGCCCTTAGAGAGAGAGAGAACAACAGAGAGGCAATGGAGGAGGAGAGCAGGGTGAACGGCTTCCGACTGAGCTCAGGCAGGAGGAGCTCGGACTGGGGGCGCATCGGCCTCCTGGACAAGACCAAGGAGTTCTTCCAGACCTGCGACGTGGAGGGCAAAGGCTTCATCACCCGCACCGACATGAGGGTCAGGAGAAGAGTGTGTGTGTGTGTGTGTGACTGAATAATGCTTGAGAAGGAATTTGGGAAAATATGCAAACTATTCGAAGGTTGAGACGGCAGCTAATCAGCTCTTGAGTCAAAGCCTACAGAGGTTCTGTGAACTTGCTCCTTTCTAACTTCACACCTCCCGATTTCAACATGTTCAAACTTCAGTCTTCAGCCCCAGTTAAAGGGCAGTGAGAAGCTGTGACGCAAATTAAAGCAAAAAAGCTAAATAGTACAAAAACATTTATCAAATATCATTTAATATCATATAAAGGTAAATAGCAAAAGAAAAGGATAAAGGAACATATAGGAAATAGCTAAACAATCAAGTACACGTCTCACACGGTCTCTTAAAATTCTCAGAAGCTCTGCGAATCCATCTTTAACTTCAAACCTCTGCAGAGAACAACAGGAACGTGCTTCATCAGTTTCCTGTCACGACGATTCGGAGACACTTAGTTTAGAGAACATCACCGTTGGTAAAGCAGCACTTCACCCATTCAACACTATCACAACAGCTGGTGAAGTGGCAGAGTAGCGGCGCTAATGGAAATGATAATGAGGATAGTAAGTTCAGCTCACACACAAAGACACACACACACACACACACACACACTTCAGAGCACTAACAGTGAGCACTTAATTAGGACCTTTGCCTTTTGAGCTTCACACCTTTTGTTGCTGTTGTTTGAGGGCTTGCAGAGTCAGGTTCTGCATATTTAAGCCTTTTCAGACACTTTCTGATGTGGACACTGATTGTAATGTCCTGAAAGTGACTTTAATTATTTCCACTCCCACTCCTGACCTCACTCTGGGTGAACGTTGTGTCACATTTTGTGTTGTTGATCATGCATGTGCAGTTTGGCTTGTTGCAACATAGTTTAAATGTCCTGTGTGTGTGTGTGTGTTTTCCGTTGCAGAGGCTCCACAGGGAGCTGCCGCTGTCTGCGGCCGAGCTGGAGGACGTGTTCGATTCCCTGGACACAGAGCAAACAGGTTACCTCACGCTGGAGGTCTTCTCCTCAGGATTCAGTAAGTTTCAGACTGCATACACGGTTATAACAGTGACGAGGAGGATGGAGGGCTTCATAAAGTCGATGAACTGACTCATTGATATCAGTTACGCAGCATTCACATATTGCTTTATTTGGTATATTTGATCTATCATAGATTCAATAGCTTTCACCTGTTCAAATCCTAAACATGCTTCTTTCGTGTTTATTTTGAGAACTCTGCTCTGTCTCAGGTCAGTTCCTGCACGGCCGAAGGATCTCCATCACCGACGACCACAGCACCCGGGCCCCCAGCCCCACGTGCAGAGCCAACGAGGCCCTCTACCAGAGCCAGTGGGAGGCCAAGCTGTCAGGAGGCGAGGACGAGGAGGAGAGGCACTTCTCCATGCTGCTGGACACCCTGGGAGCCAGTCACGTGTTCGAGGAGTGAGTAATCCCTGAAAAAACGCTCATATTCATTTCCACTGTATATGCATTTACCCATGTTTATATTCTGCTTTCACGCCCTTTCAGTCCAGGTGAGGTGCGCAGTCTGTGGGCGGAGCTCCGGCGAGACGAGCCTCACCTCCTGTCCAACTTCGAGGAGTTCCTGGCCAGGGTCACCCACCAAATAAAAGAGGCCCACCAGGACAAGAAAGAGATGGAGAGCGCCCTCCAGAGGTAGGAACACACACGCACTCTCTTTCCTAACCCTCTGAAAACCGACTCTCACTGTCTCTCGTTGGTTTGATCCTGTTCATATCGCAAAACCATTATAGTTTGAAGACTGAGAGAGTGACAGGAGAGGAGCAGAGAAAGATGGCCATATCTCAAATAAGTGGATTTTAGATCAATTGGTTAGATTTGTACTAACATAGGTCATTGTATTTGATTTCAGGTTGTCTTGTAAAAACTAGGTGTAGTGACAAACAGATGAAAATGAGCTTATATCGCTAACTCTGCCTCTTTTACAGTAGTTTGTCTTTTCATCAATCAGTTCTGTCTCTCTCAAATAAATAAACAAACAAATAAAATAGAAATTCAGGGATTTAAAATAAATGCAGTGAGCGTGTGGAGGGTTAAAAACCCTTAATTTCTCAATTGTCTCTCACACTTGAAACATTGGAGTTCTGCACTTCATTAGCCACAATGTTCTCCTCTGTCATTAGCCACCTAAAGAATGGGTGACATGTGTGCGTCTGCCTGTGTGTTTGTGTGTGTGTTACTGCAGCGTGTCAGACCCGCAGCCTGCGAGCGATTGCATGGATTGACCTGTAATTCTCTATAGAACAAACCCTGTTATCCGTGTCAAATGACCTCTAATCTGGAGGCTCGCTCCACGGTCCGACCGCCTGCTGCTGAAACACGTTGATATAATAACATGAGAGGCGGCGAGAAATGTGACATGACTGCATCGGTATTTTAATTGCTTTTCTCTCGTAATAAGATGAGGACCTCATGTGATGATTACTGAGATGATGTGATGCTACAGATACGTGTGTGTGTGTGTGTGTGTGTGTGTGTGTGTGTGTGTGTGTGTGTGTGTGTGTACACATGTGTTGATGGGATGTCAAACATGTATGGGGTAGTTTTCCCATGGCACAGCATGGTACAGCTTGTTTTTCCTCCAGACTTAACTAAGTGGCTTAACAATCGTCGGAGGGAATGTAAATACCGCTCAGTATTCTTTTGAAAAATGAAGCTCGGAATGTGTGTGTGTGTGCGCGTGTGTGTGTGTGTGTGTGTGTTTAAGTATTTACATGCAATTAGAAATGCAGAGCTTAAGCTGAGCCGAGACAACAAAGCCACACTGTTCCCAGATGCTATAGATATTATGTCACACTGTTCATTCACCATTCGTTTCCCCCGTCCCTGTCCCCTTCCCTGTCCCCATCCCTGTCCCTGTCCCTGTCCCCGTCCCTGTCCCCGTCCCTGTCCCTGTCCCTGTCCCTGTCCCCGTCCCTGTCCCCTTCCCTGTCCCCGTCCCTCTCCGCAGGAAGTCCGCGACACACGACAGCGAGATCCGCCATCTGTACGAGGAGATGGAGTCGCAGATCAAGAACGAGAAAGACCGGCTGCTGCTGAAGGTACAGCCGCTTTGCAAAGGGGTCACGTTGTTGTGCTGAGATGTTCCGACTCTGAGTCATGTGACGCCGTCCACACGAGCGCTCTTAAAAACTCTTCTCCCCCCCCCCCCGGGCCTTCGCAGGACTCTGAGACTCTTCAGCTGCGCAGCCACGACCTGGAGCACCAACTGGTTTCAAAGGAGAAGGAGCTGGAGCAGATTTTCCAGAAACAAAAGAGGGTGAGTGGACGTTTCCAAACACAACGTGACCGAAGTTACAAGTTACACAACAACAAACCCCAAGTCAGAAGCTGGAAAATGACTTGATTGATTATACACATTAATGTATAATGATGTAGCAAGGCCCAATCATACAAAATGGATCATATTCTTGTTATGGTAATAATATTAATAATATTACTATTATAACTTTATTCATACATCACTTTCAAAACACAGTTACGAAGGGCTTTTGCAGTGAATTAAAACATTTCAGGCAAATTCATTCAAAAAGTATTTCAGAAATAAAAAGAAATAGAAAGTTCAAAATGCGGCATTCAAATAATAATATGTCATACTTCCACCTTCATATTCAATCAAGCTTTTCCAAAATGTACAGACTTATAGAACATCAGTCTTCTTAATATAACGGATGTCTTTTTGGGCTTTGCTGGTAGTATGCGCTTTACCGAGTTATTTATGTTAGAGTTTGAGGTTAAAATATTGATGGTGGTGTTTTTCAGTAACATGGATGTCATTGTTATTAGTTCAGGTTGAAATAAGTAATTTGAGCTGTCTCAGGAAAAGGACAATCTAGTTTATTCAGAAAAACTGAGCAGTGGATTCAAGATGTTTCTGTGGTTTTGTAAAGAAAAATGAAAAGTGACCATAATGTGCAGAATATGCATCAATGGAAAAGGTGGTATTAATCTTTACCCTCTCATCATGTGCTGTGGGGAGGAGATTGAAACTGCTCCCTTTTTCTCCTCGGATACTCTAAGCACGCTCGCAGGGAATTAGTGCGTTTTCATTCCTGCGAACATTTCCCCCCCGGCTCCAGTTGGAGCTCCAGTGCCGCGAGCTGAGCAGCGAGAAGCAGGAGAGCCACGTGGAGAACGTCAAGCTGAAGATGACCAACGACGAGCTGCTGCGGGCGCTGGCGAGCACCAGCCAGGAGCTGGGGCTGGCCCAGGAGCAGCTGACCATGCTGCAGGAGCAGGCCGCCCGGCTGCACCAGGAGAAGGAGATGTGGGTACACACACTCACACACACACACACACACAGACACACACACACACACAGGCCCGCTGCACTTATTTAAGTATGGTTTGCATTAACAGTGTGTTTCTTCACCACCGTTAAGTCTGAGATATGTCTAATCCTTACTTAATCTTTACCTTTACTCTAAACTCAGCTTTAAATTAAAATAAACCCTGATGGAAGTTGCCACAGAATGTTTGAAATACTTCACACACGCTCTCAAACTTGTACTTTTATTGAGAACTGAATGTTTCTCTGTCGTTCTGTCTTGTTTTAGGGAAATGTACAGAGTAACCGAGGGCCTGCAGAGAGAGAAGCAAAGTCTCATGAAGCAGCTTGACCTCCTCAGGTATGACAGGGTCGTCCAAAAGGAGTTGTTTTTCTTCTTCTTTTTTTTTACACCTGGGTGGTAATTGGTTTAAATCTTTTGGGCTTGTGGCTCGGCCCCTAATTGGCAAAAATCACAAATCAAATTCGCAAAGCAGTTGAGGGGTTTTCAAAGTCCCAGCAGATGGACAGTTCTGCCACTGCCAAGGTCACCCCTGTCTATTTATTGGATTGTAAGCAAGATTAGACCTAAACTACAAAAAAATGGATTTCCACGTAATTCGGTGGAAGGAAATATGGCTCGGAAAAGAAGCTGTAATATTTTGGTGCAGATCCACATCAGGGGTTGGATCTAGGGATTGTTTTAGTCCGACTGAGAGCTTCCAGACTTTCTCCGGAGTTTCTCCAGTCGGTCCTCTTGTAAAAAGTAAGAACCCGGCTGGAGATCCTCCACAATCTGGAGATCCTTGGCAGGTCATGTGAGATAATGGAAAGCGTCTGTTGGGCCATGGCGATCTTCTATTCTTCTATTTTCCATCGAAAAGATTCCAACTTTCTTCTCCTCTCTCTCATTCCAGAGAGATGAACAAACATTTGAAGGACGAGCGAGACATCTGCGCTGGTGTGGTAAGTCAATGTCACTTAATTGCAGTGGTTTTTTTACTGCTACGGTTTTTACTTGACTGATTATCGTGTCTTTGCTACACATCCCTCTTTGTTCAAACCAGCCTCGAACGTCGCTCCGGAAGAAGCAGAAGCAGAGAGCGGGCCTCGGCAGCATGTTCGACGACACCAGCCTGCCGCTGAAAAGGTGATTCATTCGCCGTCTCTGTTCTCTTCTAACACAAATCACTCCTGTCACATTCTTTCCTGTGTGTCAAAGAGGAATTTCCTCTTCTGTGAGATGTGAAAATTGATGATTGAAGGAAAAACAGAGGATATCTGATTCTATACACGCCCAGAAATCAACCAAATTAACAGATTTTGTTTAAATGACATATTCGGGCACTTTGGCCTCCAGCTTTCCATTTGTTCAAGTCAAGTGGATTGATCCAGTATATCCTCTGCTTCTCCTCTGTTTCCAAAGAGCCCCTCTCTTGGTGGACGGGTCCTTCCAGTCTCTGGAGGCCTTGCCCAGAGAGCACCTTCAAATCGTGTTTTTTGCTTCCTCCTCCTGTAGTGAGGAAGATACCCCCAATATCCCCACAACCAATACCTTCTCCTCCTCCTCCTCCTCCTCCTCCTCCTCCATCCCCGTGGTCAGCACCCCGGCGTGTCAGCAGCGCCCGGCCGCCAAGAAGAACTCCAGCTTATCCAACGGCTGCGCCAACTCCGCTCCTCCCAAAGTTCACGATGTGAAGACGAAAGCCAAGAGGTGGCCCAGCAAGATGGCTCCCGTGAAGAGGGTGACGAGGAAAGACAGAGAACGAGGGAGGCGAGTGGAGGTGGAGAAGAAGCCGGGGGTGGAGGAGGAGGGGCTGGACTCCCCAATAGACGGCTGGCCCCTCCGTCGGGTCATCTCCATCGAGGAGGACCACCTGCCCCACCTGCTCCTGGGCGGGCCCCAGCTCTTACTGCACCAGCTCAGTGAGGAGGAGGATGAGGAGGACGACGATGAGGAGGAGGAAGATGCAGCGGCAGCACAGGGCGACATTGAACCTACTGTTGTGATGACAGAAGACGTCCCCGCCCCCCCGACCTCCAGTCGTCTTCCGGTGCCGGCGGAAGCTCACTCGGCGAGGAAATCCCGCCTTGGCCTGGCCAAAAAGACGCCTACCTCTCCGAGAGGACAGCCTGTAGGGAAGGAGACGCAACAAGTACGTCCACACACACACACACACACACACACACACACACACAACTATAGCCCTATACATAAATTGTACATCAATCAAATTGTATTTGTATAGCCCATATTCACAAATCACAATTTGTCTCATAGGGCTTTAACATGGTGTGACATCCTCTGTCCTTAACCCTCATATATACATATATATAGACACACACACATATGTACTTATATTTCTCTGTAAACCGATATTTAATAAATTAATTTGTGTGTCACATTAAAGCACTGTGGGTGTGTGTTTATGTGTATGTACATTATAGATATGTATATGTGTGTATGGATGTACTGCTTGTGTATATGGACAGTATATGTGTTTGTGTGTGTGTGTGGATGAACAGAAAAGACATGTGTGTGTGTGTTTTTTTGTGCATGGCCTATGTGTGTGTGTGTGTGTGTGTGTGTGTGTGTGTGTTGTACAAAAGGCACACATTTCTACCTTCTTACTGTTTTTCCTATGTCTCTATTTATTATAATGTATTATAATTTGCTCTGTTTATATGTATGTTTATATTTCTATTCTCTGTTGGAGCAACTGTCACAAAGCCCAGTTTCCCCCGGGGGGTCGATAATCAAGTATTTCTGATTCTGCTTGTGATCTCTCATCACCAGAGGACCAGAGAAGTGGAACTCTTCGCCCCGGACCGCCTCTTCAAAGTCGTCCTGGTCGGTAACTCCAGCGTGGGCAAGACGTCGCTGCTGCGCTCCTTCTGCGAGGGCCGCTTCCACCCGGCCACCACCGCTACTGTGGGTGAGAAGAAAGACGTGTTGTAATGATACAGGGTTCTGTGGCTGTTCTGAACCCGTCTGAGCGGCACGTGCAGGTTACGTGCCTGTGTTTGTGGATGCGAGCACGGAGGAGGACGACTTAGTGTCACATGAAAGGGCTTGAGGAGTCCCACCGCCCGTGTCAGAGCCCTGGCACACATTGTACTGTGCAGATTATGTCACTTCTGAAGGATTTCTCTCCGCTTTCATCTTTTTCCAAATCCTCGCCGGGGCCTCGTTATCTCCACTTAGTTCAACCCCCCCCCGTCAGGGCCACACCTCGCTCGGCCCCCGAGTCGCTTTTTCTGTCTTCTTTTACTCCGTCAGAACCGATTCTCGTCTTCAAGTAGTTGTTACATATGAGAAATGCAGCAAATAAAAAACCCTCCTGCATGGAAGTCATTGAATAATCCTGGTGATGTCATTGTATGTCATGTAGGTGTTGACTACAGTGTGAAGACACTAACCCTGGACAGCATGCAGGTAGCCATGCAGCTCTGGGACACAGCGGGTCAAGAGAGGTGAGTTCTGGTTTTTATTTTTAGATGCATATTTCAGCCAAAATATGTTAAGGAAAAATGTGAAAGGACAAAAATGAGATCAAAATCAACAAATAATCATTTAAATGAGAACAAATTTGAAAAATAAAAAGGTTGTGACATAATTTAAGTACAATGCCTCAAAATATTTTTATCGTCCCAGGTAAAAGATACAAAATGATGTAGTATACTTCAATTACAGTTATGAATAAAGTGATTAATTCATCCAGAAGTGCCACATTAATTAATTTAAATCTATATTAATTATCAAGTACAGCATACTATGTGTATTGTTTCTTATTTGAAAAAGCGCCTCTAAAGTGGACTTTTAAATACTGTTTTGAAGTAAATTGGATTGAAAACTTTGTTACACTTTTTAAAATGTATTTTCAAATGCACTTGAGTCACATTAAATATGCTTCTAGTCATACAAAGTAATCGTGGTGATATCCGACGCAGGTACCGCAGCATAACCAAGCAGTTCTTCCGCAAAGCCGACGGCGTGGTGGTGATGTACGACGTCACGGTGAAGGAGAGCTACTCGGCCGTTCAACCCTGGCTCGTCAACGTCCAGGTTTGACCTTTGACCTTTGGCCTGCCACGTCTCCTCCAACTCTGCGTGGTTTTAATTTAACCTTATAATTTTTTTTTTTTTTTACAGCTGATTCTCTTTTATTTGTGGTCTTTTTATGTCGTGTGATTGAGAAGTCTAGCATTTGAATTATCCACAGGTTCAGCATAGGTTTCATTTCTCATCTTAAAGAAGCAATATTAAAGGAGCCATGGAGTTTTAGAGCTTGACCCAAACCACAGACTAAATGGCAGAATACATCGACCTCAGCTTCATTTGTTTTATTTTTCTGTGTCTTGCAAATCCCCCTAACTCGATGGATGCTCAATATCACACCAACTTGTTTTTAGGAAGCTGCAGGAGAAGGGATCCCTGTCCTCCTTATAGGCAATAAAATGGACATGGATGGAGAGAGGGAGGTGTCATTTAAAGAAGCCGAGCAACTGGCTTATGTGAGTTTAACTCTAAATGTACTGGAGAATTGACTCTTACACTCAAAATGATGTCAAGTGCAATGGACTGGTTCCCGATTCTGTATTGACCGTTGCAACTGTGTCTTTGACGACGTGTCCTGTGCAGGACAACAAGGTGATGTTCTTCGAGGTCAGTGCCTACACAGGCAAGAACGTGACCGAGTCACTGACGCACCTGGCCAGGTAAGAACACGGCTGTTTATCAAGTCAGTGTGTAACGTAAAAGAAAGACAACAGACAGATTCACGTGCATGGCCGGAACTGCCAATGCTTTATCCAACCAGTGCAGTTTTGGTGTACATATGTTTTATTTCCCAACTCAAATGAGGTCCCTGAGACCTTCTGAAATCGAATCAATCCCCAACAGGCCAAAATCATGTATTGTGAGGCCATGGTGACCTTTCACCTTTGACCTTTGACCACCCAGGTCTAATCAGTTAATTAATGAGTCTAAGTGAACATTTGTACCGAATTTGGCTTTCTTAAGATAACATGTTCACAAGGTCACAGTCATTTTGATGTTGTACCGCCAAATTCTAATCATGTAATCCTTGAGTCTCAGTGAATTCCTTATGGGTTTTCCTGATATATTCTTTTATGAGAATATAATGTCGCTGTGACCTCGACCTTTTACCTTTTGCCACCAAAATCGAATCAGTTCCTCTGTGAATCAGAGTGAGTTTTAGTACAAGATTTAAGACAATTTCCTCAAGGCGTTCTCGAGATATCTTGTTCATGATAATGGGACAAATGGATGGATAGACAACCGGTAAACATAACACCTCCGGCCACTGGGTGTCGCCGGTGCAGAGGCACAAATAAGAACTGAGGGCTAGATGGTAATTTGTTCTTTGTCAGGAAGTTGATCTTTGGTGGCGTCACCGTTGTTTGACAGCGTCTTCCCTTTCTTCCTCGATCTGTCTTTCCTCAGAGTGTTAATGGAGCAGGAGGACCGGGTGAGAGACACGACAGTCAGCCTCAGTGCTCAGCCCGTGAAGAAGAAGGCCTGCTGCAAGTGAAGACTCACTAAACGACACAAAGAAAACAGCAAAAACTTTTGGAAGATATCGGCTTCTGATCACTTCAGAACCTGCATTATTAGAAGAGATCAGTGAAATCAGTTTTCTACTTGTGTAAAGGACCTTGACATAGAACACAGTGCAGTGATCTGCAGTGAAACTAAGGTGCTGCACTATTTCATGTAAATAACGCTTTGATGCCATATTACAGTTGTGCGGTCAACAAGATTTAAGGTACAAATATTTTCTGTAAAATAATTACTTTCAATAACCTTCACTGAGGAGAAAAATCATAAATATACTTTAGGCTTTTTATAACTGAGTTTTAGCATTGAAGTCTGAACCCTGTTGACACTACTGCAGATATATATATATTATTAACGGATATTTTCACTCCGTTTAAAAAATAAAATAAAAGAATTCTCCGTCCACACGATCCTAGTTTTGCAAAAAATCTCCGTCCAGATGAAGTAACAAAAACGACTTCTAATGCTCAAACAACCATGCCGGGCCAGTAGGTGGCGATATAGTCTACATCAACAAATGTCAAATAACAGTGGAGAACATTGTGAGCATGCTCAGTGAGTTTCTTCTCTTGTCAACCTTTCTCTTGTATATAGTTTGTAAAAAATATATAATTTTAGTGACTTAAATAATTTCCTTCTGAACAAGAGGCCTAAACATTTTGTTTTGCAAAATATCAGCGTTAGTTTGCACACGGGCTAAATTTTCTTACTACGTCTCTGGTGAAGCTAAACCTTAAATATATTATTCAAAATTCGTTGAAAGGGTTTTAAATCAAAATGAAATCAATAGAAAGAGAAAATGTTTTCCTTTGATTCTTTGTCATTTTTATTCATCAGGTTCTTTGTTCACGTTCTTCCCGACACAAAGCGGTTCATGACGTCTGTGTGTTGGTTCCTGCCCGGAGACGTTGTTCTGTTTTATTCTGGCACCAAAGTACAGTTGTTCTGAATCATTTTCCTCGATGAAAAGAAATAAATGAATAACAGTTCATCTTCCTGAAGTCAATAAAGCAACAAAACAAAAAAATCACATGCGAATAAATAACATAAAACCACTGTTCCTTCAACACAATTACACACAAATCATCAGTCTTGACAACAACTTAGGTAAAAACAGGTAATGACTGTGCTCTTACCCTTTCAACATCACACAGATCAATACTTTCCAATTAGCTGCACTAACAATATTAAGGCTCTTAAATGCTTTTTTTTAATTTTATAATCCAAAACATTAAAAGTCGAGAAAAAAGAATCAAGTTGTTTTCAGAGGTTACATTCAACGATGTGCCCGGGGTCGATCAGGTTGGTTCGCGTGATGGAACTATTGCTGATAAGAAGACTTGCCTATTCTGATGACATGGCTTAGTTGCTGGCATAGTGGCATCCAATCAGATTTGTCCAGGGTCACCCTCGTTAGCCAGCTGGGAGCCTGTGCCCCCCCCCCCCTCTCCAGATGTGTCCCAGAGGGGCCGCAGGGAACGTCCACGCCAGAGCGCCGCCACCGCTGCTGCCGTCGTGTTGCTCCTAGCGCATTTTGTAGTCGTGGGAGAGGGCGGCCTCACAGAGCTGTCCTTTAAAGTCCAGCTCGAGGGTGAACTCCAGGTCCCGCTGCCAGACACAAAATGTCCACGTAAATAAAACTGTCACAAACAACAACAGGTATTTAAATCCGGGGTCGCAAAGTATCTGTAATACCTCACCCTGTACTTAAGTATAAATAAAATATATATATTTTACTTGTATTTACTCGTTACTTATTAAGATTTTACACACAAAAAAACACTAGTTTACAAAACTTAACTCAAATAAATCGAGTCAAATATTTCAAATCAGCCCTACTTTAATGTAGGTATAGTACAGTCAGAGTAAAATGCTGTTTACAGATTCATTTCTATAATACTTATCTGAAAACATAATGTTTAAAATGATATCACTATCAGAGGCCACTTTCTGAGTAATTCAACTTAAAATTTAACAAAATGTAGATAAATTGCTAAATGCTTTTGACTGATACTACCTCGTTCATTTACTTGTGCTTATTCTCTAAGGCACAGAATTAGACAATAATTATTGTACTTCTCTTTCTGTTTAATATCTTGCTGAAACCCGCCAGCTAGCTTAGCTTAGCACAAAGACTACAAATGAAGGGAAACAGTTAGCCTGAATCTTTCCAATGGGAATTTCCATTTTTACCACAGCCAAGGACATTATTTTGTTCATCGGGGTTAGATGGTCTCTCTGTGTATGAGCAGAATTACTGAACGGATTTCCATCATATTTGGTGGAGGGGTGAGACATGAACCTGGGAACAGCTCAGCATATTTTGCACTCTCGGAGCACTTACAGTTTACATGGTGGTGGTTCGACTTTAACTCGGGGCCCATTATCTGATGAGTCTTACCACATTCTTCTCATTGGGCCGGACGGTGATGCTGCCAAAGATCTCCTCTCCTTTCTTGACGGTTAAGTAATCCTCCAAATAAAACACCGTCTGCTTCCAGTGAGTGCTGGGAGCATCTGGAGCTGTGGAGAGGAGGGGAAAAGGAAGGACGGAATAGAGGCAGGAAAAGAGGAGAAGAGAGGAGGTGAAACGGGTTTTCAACAGGAAAGGGGTGAAGCAGAGAGGAGAGGACATGGGTTAATAGAAAAGGAAAAGCAAAAGATTTACAAAACGGCCTCGGGTTGTGTTCAAGTGGACGAAATGTAACTGCAAAGCAACTGGGTTCTTACTCATCCAGTGGGAGAAACACGGAGGAGAGAACTCCCCCAGTGATGCTCAGCCTCGGGCCCGACAGACTCGGCCAAACATAGAACCTCCTCTACACAGTATTATGTAAGCACTGGCTACACACATGTATTAACATGAACTTACATAACAGCTACTAGTCATAGGCGTCTAGATGAAGCTGTACCGGAGAGGTGCTCGGTGCTTGTGTTCGGGTCGAACTCGTGCAACGCCAGCAGAGTGTAGCCGAGAGCTAAGACGCCGAAGTGCAAGGAGGTTTCTATAAATAGACTCTGATTTGCTGCTCGGGGGGGGGGGGGGAAACTGGAGGAATTCAGAGGCTTGTTGGACACGAGGGTGAAGAAGAACGTGAAAACCAAACCTCGCAGTCCCTCCCATCATGTGTTCTTCATGTTGTCTATTATAAATACCTGCATTTTCTGGCCTCTTCACCAAGAAGAATCGAGAAATGCATTTTTAAGGCAACATCTTTGTTTCATTTTCTCAGTATTTGCAGCCGAAATATCAGAGACAGATATCTGTGATTAATTACGTGTTCGTGTTATAACCCTGAGGCCTCGACTCACCGGTGGAAAATCCCGTCTTCTTGTGACACTTGGTGAACTCGATGTTGAAGTAGGTGACCAGGGCGTGGACGTAATCATTGCGTTGGATCTGCAGACAGAAGGCTGAGGTGAAGGACAGGTCCTCTGGCTTCACGGTGTAGATGTCCACTTCCTGCAAAATTAAATAAAGTCTTATTTTTATTGCAGGATAACGCAAACAAAAAAAACTTGATGGATTTCCACAAAACTTGGTGGAAGGATGCGATACTGGCCGGGAAAGACACCATTTCATGTTGGTGTGGATCCGAAGCAGTTGATGTATCCAAGAATTATATTTTCGCTTTCTTCAACATTGTTTTATTTCAGGCGACTGTTGAGGCGACTAGTTTTACTTAATTTATTTTTTTAAAGGAGTATCTCACATTGTTTCATGAATTTAATCTGCACAGTAATGTACAAGCCCACCAAACACACACACTCACACAGTCACCCCCATTTGTCATCTCTCACACACATGCAGTACATTTATATATCAATCCTACTCGATTATTCATCATGATTATTGTGTGTGTGTGTGTGTGTGTGTGAAAGCCCACAGGTTAAACCATGGGCTGCCAAATGAAGCTTGCTCACAGTACACATGTTGTGTGGGTGTCCTCCATCAAGTCTACTAAGGGAGGGAAGGTGTGTGTGTGTGTGCGTGCGTGTGTGTGTCGAGCACTACGTGACAAATATAGCCTCAAATTTAAGCATCACATGTTCTTGCACACGGGAGCAGGATAGGGGAGCAGGGGGTGAGTGTGTCTACTTAGCATGTAGATGATGTTATATTTTAGAGGGGGGGTTGGGACGAGGGGGCCTATCGGGCGTTTAGATCGCCCGGCCATGTGTCTTCAATGTGACAAATTGCGATTCAACACCTTTCCAGTGATACGAGACCAGCTTCATATCCAGCAAAGCGTAGGCAAAAGAAAAAAAATCCCTGTTGGCGACTTTGTCATTTAAACATGACAGGAGTGAGTGGCATTTTGAATTACGACAGGCTGAGGTGGCTGGCAGCGAGGGGGGTTGAGGGGGGGAATAAGCCCTGTACTGAACTATCCTCCAAACTAACCAATTAGTCACCTTTTCCCAACACAAGAGGAAGTCTCCTTTGTGCTCATCCAAGTGACGGAGAGCTCGTCTCACTTCACCAGAGGGAGAGACGGAGTGAGACTCCCCTATTCGCTCGGGACCAGCGAGGCCTGACATTATTTCAATCAGAGACCGTGACCGGGCACGAACGGTAAGAGGAGGGGAGGATTTTAGAAGGAGAAAATGGGAAATGAGGCAAAAAAAGTTACATGAAAAACGGATAAGAAGAAAGAGACATTAGGATAGTATCGCATGTTTCATAATAGAAAAAGAAAAAGCGTGATATAAAGCAGTGAAAAGGACGACTGAAAGAGGAAAGTCAATGGGAAGAGGAAGTAAAGATGGTGGGGCCAAACCCCAAAAAGCTATCGCCTCCCCTCAATGCTCTTATCCTCTGTTCATTTGTGAGATAAAGGACAAGTCCACTGTTGTATCTCTGAGGATGGAGACAGAGCGGCAGACTATCACAGCTCCACACAAAGCTCTATTATGCCCCAGAAAATGGTCTCAGCTGACGGGGGGGGGATGAGTTCATCCACTCGGTGGCAAAACTTTGCTTGTCTGTCTAACGTGCAGGTTATTTCAAATGTATACAACAAAATGGCGGAGTGCGTTCACACTCGTTCATCATGCAGAAACATAGACTGTGTACATGTCTCCTTTTCCCTATAGTCTGTGTTGTCAATCTTTATATAGTCTCCATATATCGTCCATCGTTATATACAGTTGATGGGTCGGCCATCTTTATAAAAAGTGTAAATATCGTCCATCTTCAAATATAGTCCATATATCGTCCATTTTTAAATATAGTCTATATATCAGCCATCTTTAAATATAGTTTATATATCGGCCATCTTTAAATATAGTCTATATATCGTCCATCTTTAAATATAGTCTATATATCGGCCATCTTTAAATATAGTCTATATATCGGCCGTCTTTAAATATAGTTTATATATCGTCCATCTTTAAATATAGTCTATATATCGGCCATCTTTAAATATAGTCTCTATATCAGCCATCTTTAAATATAGTTTATATATCGGCCATCTTTAAATATAGTCTATATATCGTCCATCTTTAAATATAGTCTATATATCGGCCGTCTTTAAATATAGTCTATATATTGTCCATCTGTAGATACAGTTGATGTGTGGTCCTTCTTTATATACAGTGTGTGGCATGTATCCGTGAACATTTCTTACCTTCAGGAGGCAGGCGTTGGTCACCAGCTGCTTGGTATCTACCACATCCACCAGAGGCTCTCTGATGGCCACGTTGCGAATGCAGCTCATGTCGAAGCCGTACACGTTCTCCCACCCTGTGCACACGCAAAGGAAAACATCTCAAGCACAGACCACGCGTGTGGGCACACGTGCACACGGTATGTGCTGTCAGGGCTTTTCTCTTTTTGGAAAGCCCTATTCTCTTTGCTCCTGCCAAGTTGTCAGCACAATAACAGGTAGCAGAGAAAAATGAAGCAGAGCGCTTAACTCCTGCCAGGAAGAACAGCCAAATTTATTTTAAATAGAATTCGGGCTGAAATTTGACAGAACAAGCATTCCTTCCTCCATTCCCCTCTGTCCCTCCACTCCACCTGGTTTTCATCATGGGGACCGAACACTCATTCTGCTGGATGATGACTTGGAGGAGGCCACCAACGCAGAGAGATGCTAAAAATGAGAGCGCAGGGGGTACGGGTGGGAGGAATGCTTTTAGTTTATTGTGTGACATTATGTTCCTACGTGGAATAGAGCAGGCCAGACCACCTGTGCAGTGAGAGGAAACTCAGGAGAAGTTATTGACCCAGATTCTGAGTTGGTGCTTTTATCGCGAATCGAAGATTAAGCTCAGGGCTCCTGCTGCGAAATGTATTTGAACACATGGAGTGAGTTTGGAGCAAAGAATGCACTGTGGAATGAACTCACTCTTGGTGCTAGTTTCTAAAAGTCTTAACTAACTACTTCATTAATGCTGAGCCAGTTTGTGGAGAACAAAACGGAGCAAAGAGAAAAACTAAATATTGATAAAAAGGAAATAAATGCCACTCAATGCTAATGCTGGTCCCCGCCCGCCAATCTACATACAGTAGGTAGCTGTGTACTAGCAAATGTGCCATCTAATCTCTCTCTCTCTCTCTCTCTCTCTCTCTCTCTCTCTCTCTCTCTCTCTCTCTCTCTCTCTCTCATATGGGCTTGCAGAATTGGCAGTTGATTGTTTTATCATTTTCAACCTAATGAGATGATGAAGTTAACTCCAAATCACCAATAAAGGACCTTATTCAATCATTTTCTCTTAATAAAATCTTAATAAATCTGTGAGTTGCAGGCTATAGGAGCCTTGTGTGGGGTTTGGGTTCAGGTTAACTTTTTTGCCTGTAGGTGTGAATGTGAGCGTGAAAGCTCCTTTGTTGGCCGGCGCCCAACGTCGGCTTGGATCGGCTCCAGCGCCCCTCATAGGATATGTGCTGTAGCTAATGGAAGGATTGAAGGATGGAAGGATTCACAGTGATCATTTATTATGCACAGCTAAGAGGGGAAACCGATCGAGATGGAGACATAAAAAAGGCGATGACTTTACAAAATGAAATCCGACGGTGACTACTCACAGTGAATCTTGAAGTCCTTGTACTGCCTGTCCTCGATGGCCACGACGTAGAGAGCGGCCCTGTCGGGGAACATCAGGCCTCCGGGTTTCTGCGGGAGAGAAGCTTCACATATCGGCGGACGCACCACAAAAGGCCGTCCATCATCTTCATCGTTCACACACACACCTGGTAGCAACATACGTTCCGTGCATGGTGGGGTTTAAAAGCCTGCAGGCATCTACTGAGCTCAGAAACCAGATCACTCGTGCATGACCTCAGCATCTGGGCATCTGGACGCCATTATGTTTATGTGTCAGAAGCCTTGTTTATGTGCGAGCAGCCAAGAACAGCGGGGGGGAAACCAACGTACCAGCCACTTGTCCCGGGCAAATATGACGGTGTTGAGCATGGACTCGTAGAAGAGGCAGTAGCCCATCCACTCCGAGATGATGATGTCCACCTTCACCACGGGGAGCTCCACCTCCTCCACCTTGCCCTTGAAGATGGTGATGACTGTGGTGCGGAGAGCCACAAAAGAGAGAGGGCGACAAATTGTAATGTGAATGTGAATCATTCCAGCTTAATAACTGGACTCATGCCTCAAGGCTGGATTATTGCATTCTTGTCCGTCTTGTCTCGGTCTAAACCATGTCACTACTAAGCTGGGGGTGGTAGAAAACTTCCTCATCTATTCATTTATTGCTGATCAGTTACCAGTATTTCATCTCATTTGCTTGGATACTTGGATAAGGTGATGATGGAAATATTCACATTTTTCATACCACTCCTAATATACGCGTCCTCACACCGTTCTGCATTCAGACACAGGGATATAAGGAGCATTGTAGTCATTGAAAAACCGCTTCAACTTACCGTTGTGCAGGTGATTCGACTTGATAATCTTCTCCGAGTATTCTGATATACTTGAACATTCTATCTGTGGGCGAAAAAAGAGACAGAAAGATTTTCTTGTGCAGAACAACCAGGGGGCGTCACCCACCACATCCCCTCCACATGTCCAGCAGACTCCCCTTTAGGGTGTGAGACCAAGGACAAATCTTATCAAACACTGATAATCCATCGAAACACTTATGTCCCCGGTCACCGCAGACCCCGCGCCGCATGGGAACTAATACATCACTTTGCTCGCCCATCCCTGGGTGTCATGTAGCATATGAATCATACATAACTGTGGGAGACACTGGTGGTAATATATAACCTGTGACTTGCAGCTCTGAGGGGAGCCAGATGGTTCTCAGTGCCTCTGTGAGTAAGATTGTGTGAGAGAGATTATCAATTTCTAGCCACTGGCTCTGAAGAGGACATTTTAAAAAGGCTTGGATACAGACTGGGTGTGTGTGTGGGTGTTTTCTCTCCTATAGAATTTTAAACAAAATCCAAAAACCTGCAGAAGATCACAAGGTATTTGATTTGGAGGGGTGCATGTATCCGCCTCACCCCGTACACGTGTTTGGCGCCGGCGTTGGCGGCGAACATGGAGAGGATCCCCGTTCCACTCCCCACGTCCAGGACGATTTTGTCCTTGAAGGCGTGCTTGTTGTGGTACATGGCGTTCCGGTAGGTCAGCGTCCGCACCTCGTCTTTCAGCATCTCCTGTTTCAAGATGGAGACAATGCCAAGATGTCACAGCCGTGATAAATCAAGATTTTGCACGTCTTTAATCACAGATTCTATTCTGGAGTGGTTCTCAAATGGGGTTTGCAGTGTTGACATGGTGATAATATTTCTAATACATGTCTAATATCTTTCTAAGACATTTCTTTCGTGTGGTTCTTTCACATAATCATCTCCCAGTTTCTGTTCAAGAGGCAGACACAGAAACATCCTGGTTCATGGATCAGGATTGTGGATCCAGATTGTGGATCTGTATCATGGATCGTGATTTAGACGGTGGCAGATTGTGGATTATTGTTATAACTGGATTAAAATTACAACATGTCTACTGTTTGTATAAATATAAAACATTGATACGACTCTTCTGCGAGCAAATCGTGATTTCTTTTTTATATGGGCTACAAAAATCTAATTTGATTATTGATGGATGTGTGAAATTAGTCCAGGGGATTGTATTGTATCCCCTGGAATATTTTCTGTCTTGTAGGTAAAAGCGCTATACTGGACAACAGTGTGATTTATAAAAATGTCCAAAAGTATATATAAAGTTACAAAATGCACATGCAAATGATGCAAAAATTGAAACAACAGATGTACAGTTTCCTCTGCAACACGTTTCATGTGTAACGGTGCAGAAAATGCAGTATTTAGGCCAAAGGTCTCCCTGACAGGGGCGGAGCTTCTGGAAATAGGCAGGAGTACGACACAAAAAACCTTCAGGGAGCGGCTAATATCCATCTCCCCAAGCCCATACACACATCCCACTTTCACTTCTTCTCTTCTGCTTCACACTCCTCTAATCAGGCCACTCTCTTTGTCTGCAACCAGGCAAAAACCTGACCCACATGCCAAATATGGACTCTATTTTAAAAAAAGGTCTATATGTCCGCAAAACTTTTCCACCACCCTCATTTTGTAGATCAGGGTCATTCGATTGGGTGTAGCTCTGGAAATTGGATTTTGCAGTTCACTGTAGGCGACTGTAAAAGAGCGACAGGGATTGGTTTGATTTATGTAGAGCGGGTGAAACTGCTGCAGTAATAACCCTCCTCCTCAAGAGGGTTATTAAATGGTTCCACTAAGGGGAATACTTGTTTACAGGAGGTTAGGCTTTGAACTTCTAAAGGTGTGTTGGAGTTGTCTCGTTTTTTGATTTCCTGCTTTGTGGAGACAGAAGATCTCAAAGCGCTGGAGTACTGACAACTCTTTGTGGATGATCGCTTTGTTTTGCACTCGTCTGGTCTTAAACTTGGCTCGTGCACTACACAAACTGATTGTCAGATCCAGTGAACTGAGTATATGCGTAAAAAAAACAAAACCCATCAATGCCAGATAAAAGATTTGGATCACTACTTCAAAATCAAAGCCTGCCTGTTGATGCAAATCTGTTGCTCTTAATTTTTGTTTTCTTGACATATTGTGCTGACTGAGAGCCAGACTACCAGGGCTGAAGCTCCTTGGCAAAGATGAGCGGCAGCGGGTTCAACAGAACAGGGAGCATCTGGTGTCATTCTTTCACTCTGATCATACCAAGCTGCTCGTCAGGGTCTGCCCTACCTCATGGATGCCAAAGTGGGCGTAAGAGTCAAAGTAGTAGTCCCGTGATGTCATCTCCTCCGGGCTGATGAACTTGGCGATCTTGCCCCTACCGGGACAGGTGGACAAGGCTGCTACATGAGGCGCGTGGGGGACGCAGGGCATGTGGTGGGTGGTAGGCACTGGTTTAGGCAGCGGGAAGGGCTGAGCCGACTGAGAGAGGGGGGCCGTCACAGGCTCCTGCCGCTGGAGGGGAAAGAGGAGAAAGATATTAGAGTTTATTTAGGATAGGGTTTTATGGAAGAAAATTAGAGAAGTGAGAGATTGTGAGTGTTCATTTAATATTATGAGGTTTACAGAAGCAGAATTGTAACCAAATGTTTAAACAAAGCATTTCTAATTCTCTTTAAATACATGCACAATAAAACAGGGGAAGCCAATAAATGTACGTAATCTGAGTGTATATTTCACATTGCAAACAAAATAGGCTACATATTGGAAATGTGTTAATATCCAGAATAGTGTGGTGCACTTGGTGCAACATTTAAATGCGAGTGGAAAGGTGAACCCTGTGATAAGCAGTCGATAATCAATAAAATCATATACAGTCGGTAAGTAATTCCACAGACAGACGGTAAAGGAAGCAGATTCCTTTCAGCACCACGGACAGAGGACATGGGATCAACCAATACCGGCATTCATCAGAATCTGATCATTTAACCTGAACTGCACATCTCCTGCATGTATTACTATTATTACTGCACATCTTATGCATGTATTACTGCACATCTGCATGTATCACTTTTATTACTGCACATCTCCTGCATGTATTACTATTATTACTGCACATCTCCTGTATGTATTACTATTATTACTGCACATCTCCTGCATGTATTACTGCACATCTCCTGCATGTATCACTATTATTACTTCACATCTCTTGCATGTATTACTGCACATCTCCTGCATGTATCACTATTATTACTGCACATCTTCTGCATGTATTACTGCACATCTGCATGTATCACTTTTATTACTGCACATCTCCTGCATGTATTACTATTATTACTGCACATCTCCTGTATGTATTACTATTATTACTGCACATCTCCTGCATGTATTACTGCACATCTCCTGCATGTATCACTATTATTACTTCACATCTCTTGCATGTATTACTGCACATCTCCTGCATGTATCACTATTATTACTGCAAATCTTCTGCATGAATTACTGCACATCTGCATGTATCACTTTTATTACTGCACATCTCCTGCATGTATTACTATTATTACTGCACATCTCCTGCATGTATTACTGCACATCTCCTGCATGTATCACTATTATTACTGCACATCTCCTGCATGTATTACTATAACTACTTCACATCTCTTGCCTGTATTACTGCATATCTCCTGCATGTATCACTATTATTACTGCACATCTCCTGCATGTATCACTATTATTACTGCACATCTCCTGCATGTATTACTATAACTACTTCACATCTCTTGCATGTATTACTGCACATCTCCTGCACGTATTACTATTATTACTGCACATCTCCTGCATGTATTACTGCACATCTCCTGCATGTATCACTATTATTACTGCACATCTCCTGCATGTATTACTATAATTACTGCACATCTCCTGCATGTATCACTATTATTACTGCAAATCTTCTGCATGTATTACTGCACATCTGCATGTATCACTTTTATTACTGCACATCTCCTGCATGTATTACTGCACATCTCCTGCATGTATTACTGCACATCTCCTGCATGTATCACTAGTATTACTGCACATCTCCTGCATGTATCACTATTATTACTGCACATCTCCTGCATGTATTACTATAACTACTTCACATCTCTTGCATGTATTACTGCACATCTCCTGCATGTATCACTATTATTACTGCACATCTCCTGCATCTATCTCTATTATTACTGCAGTTTCATCAGTGTGCTCAGATCCCCCTCTCCATATAATCTGCAGGACACCGGGAAGCTCACGTTGCTAAACGCGCACGCCCTCGCATCACTGACTCCTAAAAACGAGCTTGACACCACGATACCACGGATATAAATAACGATCAAGTCAAATATCGTTCAGCACAATACAAATAATGAGGCTGACGGTTCCCCCCCCCCCACCCCGCGGTCCCTCTGCTAACCGGCTGCAGGACACCACAAGGTCCCTACCTCCGAGCTGTCCGCCTCCGCCATCTTCCGCCGCAGCAGCAAACACCGCGACGAGTGCCTCAGTCCCATGGGAGCCGACGAGATTTACGCACCAACTCTTCAAAGTGATCGGGAAGGTCTGGATTCTGAGTCGAAACGTGTCAGAAATAACCCAGAATCACCGAATATGTGGCACCAATGTGCGCAAAAACAGAAAGTCATGATAGGAAACGTGTGACGCCGGTTGGCACAGTTTCAGTCACATTAAGAAAAAGTTGTTAATTCGATTTGCGGTCCAGTAATCCATACTGTACATTTTGTGAGATAGGTTGTCTTATAGTGGGGGCCGTCTATCGCCTGGAGAGACCGTGTTGAAGTTGAGGGGTTGACGGTCAGATCCCAGCAGGAGTCGGTGGATCTGTTACACAGGTGCGCACCGGGTTGGTGTGTCCCCCGTTCCCAAACAACCAACCCCAAATCTGTGCGTAAAGATCCGGCTACCCAAAGGGACATTTATTAACGTGTCACCCACCACCAAGAATAGTGGTCAGCAACACAAACTCCTTCTTCTCGTCTTCTTCACCGCTTGGAAACACTTGACATCTCTCAGCCGTGACGCTCCTTCACAATCCACATCTCCGTGCGCCCTTCACATCTCCAGATCCCGAGAAAGTCACAAAAAAAGAAAGGGTTCCAAACACGAGCCCCTTGGATGAGATGAAATCAAACGTTATAAAAATAGAGAGACAGAGAGAATATAATAATTGGAGCCATTAAAGGAAATACATCTCTGCTCTCCTCCGCCTCCTCACTCCACTTTCCAGTAGGAACAGAAGCGCAGCTCCTCAGCTGCCGGATTATATAACATAGGTGTTTGAGTCTATGTTGGAAAAAACAACAACAACCCCGACGTGAAGCATTAAGATGCTTTATCACTCTTCAACTTAAATAAATTATAGATATAATAATTTAAGCAGCAGAGATAACTCAATGTATATTTCTATTATTTAGAACGCATGCACAGGTCAGCACATTTTGACTGTTTTTTGTCGTGGCAGCCAATCAGAATCGAGGACCGGTGTCCTAGAATTAGCTGGACTAGGACAAGCACCAATTAGAAACCAACAGCTGTTCAGCCAGTTTGTCCTGAGCTGCAATTTCATATTGTTTCTTTTAGATATACATCCATGATTGTTACAGAAGGCGATGCACTGTATGGAAGCTTATTGCTGCCACGACATAAAAATAAAGAACGGTTCAGAAACATGTTTCAACCTAAAACTTTTCACGTCATAGCATAAAACATCCTATTTAGAGGTTATAACTTATGATTGTAACGTAAAGACGTATCACATTATGAAATGTAAAGTTTAGAGTTACAGTTTATGTTTTAATAAGATAACTTATTATTATTAAAACACAAACATTATAACGTAGAACGTATCGCATTATGACCTGATAACCTTCTGTTATACATAAACCATTTTCACATTTTAACATGACTCATATAAAATTATAATGTTACAACGTATTATTGTTCAAACGTCCATCTTATTGTTGAGTTCCAAAGACAAGCTTCAACAATATATAAGATATAGGCACAATACTTTCCTCCATTTGTAATTATAAGTTTCGGTATAGATAAGCAGATTTACTTATATATATATATATTGTGTCCTGTTGATTTCTGCATCCTGCTGCCCACTGATTTCATACCACACACACACACACACACACACACACACACACACACACACACACACACACACACCAGTGTGGGGGCAGGAGCACAGAGGCAGGAGTCAGGAGTGAAAGAAGTGGGCAGACGACCATTGATTGACAAATCTGATACAAAAGACAAAGATGTGAGAAACAACCCTGTTGAATTCCACTGTACAGTAAAACTAAACGTGTCAGAAACTGTAAAGAACCAGGAATCATTGAGACAGGTCTCTTGTAATAAGATGTAGTTTAGGCCCCTTAACATTTATCTCAGTGCAAAATACTGAACCTGTGATCTGCTCCAAACAGTGGGGGCCTTGGACTGTAATCCTTCAAGTAGTGTGATGTGTAGAGGAACTTCTTTAGTCTTTAATATATAAATCCAGCTGAGCTGTGACAAGAAAGAATGACACAACAGAATCTGTATATATGCAGTTTATTATGTCAATATTTAAACGATCAATATACTTCAATTAAAACCAACGCCACATTATCACAGTAAACTTTACCATTCTTATATAAAAGGATCAGACAATAACAATTACTAGAAACACTTCACTTTGTAGATACATTTTTTCCATATTTATATGGTTACCCTGTGACATTTGACCAATGTTATTTGTCAATAGATCTTTGAATCAAAATTATAAATAATCAACAGTTTCTCATTTGTTGTTCTTTCAGGCCACCGTGACCTTTGACCTTTGGCTACCAGAATCTAACCAGTTCATCCATGAGTCCAAGTGAATGTTTCTACCGAATTTGAAAAAATTCCGACTTGGTGTTCATGGGTTTCGTGTTGTCGAGAATGGGACGGATGGACTAGTGAGTTTCAGGTACAGGTGTAATGATGAGAGGGGCGGAGTTTGTTCCATTATAATTCGGCTGAGGGCAGAAGTAAGGATAAAGTTTCTCTGTAAAACAGCCGCCCGTGATACAACCAATGCGTGATTTAGAGTCAGCATTGTAAAAAGACACCTCACCTTTGTTGTAGTCTACAAAGACGCCCAACTTCTGAAGCTCTTCTTTCAATATTTTAGGTTTTGAGTCTGCAGATGTTTTATATTTGCCCTCACCCAATGAAAAGGTCCAATATCCCTTTTCAACTGACACCTTTAGGTTGTTCTTTCTATACACCGACTCCCTGGCCACGCCAATGATCCATTCTATCTTTCCTTTCACCTGCACCTCAAAGTAAAACTTCCCTGTCTTGAATCCCTCTTTTGCCAAAACCTCACAATATGTATCAAATCTCTTTGGATTGTCTGTAACATTGCTCTTTTCAATGTTGTCTTCTACTGTAACTTGTTTTCCGTCTTCGCTGATGACAAGTGAGTAAAATGCAGTGTCGGGGTCAAGGGTCAAGTCGACCGCGTGCTCTCTCATTCTTTTCATCCTGATCTCAGGAATCTCTTCCATTATTTCCTCGACTCTCTGTTTCAGCCGAATCAGGTGTCCTCGCGTTGCCTGGAAAGACAGGTCAGGGCCGAGATCTGTGTCAGGGCAGCTCTTGTGCGGAGGTTTGGACAAGGTCTGGAAGCTCTGGAGGAAATGATAGTGATCCTCTGACTGTGACAGATGTTCCAGCTGACTGCTTCGGCTCTTGAGCTCAGTAACTTCCCTCCTCAGTTCTTTGAGAAACTCTTCACCCTTTTGCTTTATTGCACTGTGCCTCAGCTGGATCGCCTCAACTACCTCGGCCTGGCTCGCCTGAATGGACTGGATCAACTCGGTGAACACCTGCACGGTGGCTTGTTTCTCTTTTTCAGAATCTACCTGACTGACATCTAGTACTTTTTCAACCTCAGCTATCTTCTCAATCCGTGTTTGTATCAACTTGTGGATGTTTGCCTGAGCCTCGTCTTTTGTTGCCACCACTTTTTCATATTGCTCCTCCAGGGGGACAGCGTTGTGACCCTTGTGATCGGCTTTCAAACACAGGACACAAATGAAGGCCTCCTCCTTCAAGCAGTACAGCTCGGTCATCTTGTTGTGTGTCTTGCACATCCTGTCGTCGAGATTCTTCACTGGCTCTAATAATGTGTGGCCTTTGAGCCGAGCAACTCTCCGATGCGGCTCCAGGTGTGACTCACAGAAAGAAGTCAGACAGGTCAGGCAAGATTTAACGGCCTTTTCTTTTATCTCAGAGCAGATGTCACAAAGAACGTCAACCACCGGAAGCTGTGGGCCTGGAGTTGAGGCTTTGACTGGAACCAACTTCTTAAACTCATCAGCTAACTCTGAGATAAAAGTGTTGACTCGGAGTTCAGGTCTTGTGGAGAATTTCTCATTGCACATCGGACACTGGCAAGTGTCCCCGCTGTCCCAGTACGTGTTGATACATGTGCTGCAGAAGTTGTGTCCACACAGGATCGTGACTGGGTCTGTGAACACGTCCAGACAGACGGAACACAGTAACCTCTCCTCTGACAGCAGACAGCTGGCCGATGCCATATCTGGACAAAAACATGGCAGGCAGTTATAACTCATATCTGTGCTGAATAATCTGTTAGATTTAATGGAAGGTTTTAATTTACCTGTGAAGTTTGAGAGATTTAAAAGCAGCAGCTTGAAGTGACGAGCAAACTGTAACTTTCCTCGTTGAGTTTCATTTCAGCATGATGACGCTGGTGAGGGCCCCTCCCCTGCTGCTCTGCTCCACTTCCTGGTTTCATTTAACTCTTTCCACTCTGTTCACATTGGAAATTCACAAAGGATGTTAAATAAGTTGTGGCAGCGTGCTGTAAGAACAAAGGGATTTGGGATGATGACCTTTCGTGCCATTCATGGGAAGGCTGTGGCTCAGGGGGTAGAGCGGGTCATCCACTATCAAGGAGGTTGGTGGATCGATCTCCCCACAGAGTATCTTTGGGCAAGATACTGAACCCCACAGCTCTGACAGTGTGTGAGAAAGGGCTGCACATAGTGTATGAATGTGTGTGAAAGGGTGAAGTGGTCATCAGCACTAGAAAAACATTATATTACCACAGATCATTTACTATTTCATCCTGTTTAATTCCCCTTTTCACGACATAAATTGTCTCTGTGCTGTCTTCATGTGGCACAGAACGATGCTGCTGCGTGGCCCCAACACTATGGAACACACTCCCTCCAGATTTATATTCTGCAGTATCTGTTGAAGCCTTTAAAAACATCTTTTATTCCCTCTGGCTTTTGTCTCACCTGCATTTAAATGTTGAAATCCATGTGTTTTTTTATTGTGAATGTTTTTCTCTGTTTTTTAATGCAAAGAATCGTTGTGTATTACTGAGTCACTGTTGTTATTTCATTCATGTGAAGCACCGTGTGAATTTGGTCTGAGAAAGGAGCTACAGCCCATTGAATAAACTTTACTAATGTTCTTACTTACTAACACACGGACCATATAACCTCCCCTTATCCAAACTCTTGCCCCGTGCACAGACGGATAAATCCCTCCACCTTCTCCCGGCTCCACAGAATAGTCACTGAAGCATTCAGGCAGGAGATTCTCACATGTTCCCGCTGCACCTCTCTAAGGTCTCAGTTCAAACTGGCTTTTCCCAATCAAGCAAACACACGAGGCAAAGAGGATTTCTCAGTCCTTTTTCGTGATAAGATTCTTGTCTGCCTGAATAGTGCTGCTGTGTTATCATTCCTCCTTAACTCTGTCAAACCAAGAGTTGTTTTGTCTTTGCAGGACGGCTACGGAACTCTGACCACAAGAGGTCAGGCTCAACAAGCAGCGGTGACATGGATTGAACTTTGCTCCGATGCACTTTTACAGAGGGCGAAGCTGCGTTCTGGACAAAACACTGTTTACAGACTTAAACATGCAGACCTACTTACCATGCAAACAAAAACACAAAGTGCAGAATAATTATATTTCCATTTGTTATCTAGGTAGTTTCATTAATCGCTTAAATCTTGTCCTGTATAAAGAAAAAAAAGAAAATAATTTAAATCTCTATTTACCCATTAGTGTCACATATTACGGCATTATGTAGAGCTCACACCTCCAAGACCCAACAGTCCCCTTGTGAAACCTGATTTAAATTTACTAGATCCAGATTTTCATTCATGATCCCTATTCTCTTAGAAATCGATGAAAATGTAAAACAAAATGTTGTATTTCGCAATGTTTTATACAATGAAAAAATAAAATCCTGGATTCACACCTCAGATCTGGATCTGCACAAAAATGGACTGGCTTCTTCCTTCGGTCATTCCCCACCCTGACAGACAGTTTCATGAAAATTGGTGAAGCTGTTTTTACATAATCACTCCCAATGATAATATGTGCATCTTATGTCATTCTCACACACACACAAACACACATACACAAACACACACACCAGTGTAAGGGCAGGAACACAGAGACAGGAGTCAGGAGTGAAAGAAGTGGGCAGACGACCATTGATTGACAAATCTGATACAAAGACAAAGATGTGAGAAACAACCCTGTTGAATTCCACTGTACAGCAAAACTAAACTAGTGTCAAACTGTAAAGAACCAGGAATCATTTAGACAGGTCTCTTGTGATAAGATGTAGTTTAGGCCCCTTAACATTTATCTCAGTGCAAAATAATGAACCTGTGATCTGCTCCTAACAGTGGGAGCCTTGGAGTGTAATCCTTCGAGTAGTGTGATGTGTAGAGGAACTTCTTTAGTCTTTAATGTTTAAATCCAGCTGAGCTGTGACATGAAATAATGACACAACAGAATCTGTATATATGCAGTTTATTAAGTCAATATTTCAACGAACGAAATACTTCAATTAAAACCAACGCCACATTATCACACTAAACTTTACCATTCTTATATAAAAGGATCAGACAATAACAATTACTAGAAACACTTCACTGTGTACATACATTTTTTCCAGATTTATATGGTTACCCTGTGACATTTGACCAATATTATTTGTCAATAGATCTTTGAATCAAAATGATAAATAATCAACAGTTCCTCATTTGTTGTTCTTCAGGCCACCGTGACCTTTGACCTTATGCTACCAGAATCTAACCAGTTCATCCATGAGTCCAAGTGAATGTTTCTACCGAATTTGAAAAAATTCTGACTTGGTGTTCATGGGTTTCGTGTTGTCGAGAATGGGACGTATGGACTAGTGAGTTTGAGGTACAGGTGTAATGATGAGAGGGGCGGAGTTTCTTCCATTATCATTTGGCTGAAGGCAGAAGTACGGATAAAGTTTCTCTGTAAAACAGCAGCCAGTGTGACAACCCATGAGTGATTTAGAGTCTACATTGTAAAAAGACACCTCACCTTTGTTGTAGTCTACAAAGACGCCCAACTTCTGAAGCTCTTCCTTCAATATTTTACTTTCTGAGTCTACACTTGTTTTATATTCACCCTCATCGAATTTAACGATCCAATATCCATTTTCAACTGACGCCCTCATCTTGTTCTTTCTATCCACCGACTCCCTGACCACGCCAACAATCCAACGTATCTTTCCTTTCACCTGCACCTCAAAGTAAAACTTCCCTGTTGTGAATCCCTCTTTTGCCAAAACCTGACAAAATGCTTCAAATCTCTTTGGATTGTCGGTAACTTTATCCTCTTCAATGTTGTCTTCTTCTGTAACTTGTTTTCCGTATTCCCTTATGACAAGTGAGTAAAATGCAGTATCTGGGTCAAGGGTCAAGTCTACCGCGTGCTCTCTCATTCTTTTCATTCTGATCTCAGATATCTCATCCATTATTTCATCGACTCTCTGTTTCAGCCGAGTCAGGTGTCCTAGCGTTGCCTGGACAGACAGGTCAGGGCAGAGATCTGTGTCGGGGCAGCTCTTGTGTGGAGGTTTGGACAAGGTCTGGAAGCTCTGGAGGAAATGATAGTGATCCTCTGACTGTGACAGATGTTCTAGCTGACTGCTTCGGCTCTTGAGCTCAGTCACTTCCCTCCTCAGTTCTTTGAGAAACTCTTCACCCTTTTGCTTTATTGCACTGTGCCTCTGCTCGATCGCCTCAACTAGCTCGGTCTGGCTCGCCTGAATGGACTGGATCAACTCGGTGAACACCTGCACGGTGGCTTTTTTTTCTTTTTCACAATCTACCGGGCTGACATGGAGTAATTCTTCAACCTCAGCTATCTTCTCAATCCGTGTTTGTATCAACTTCTGGATGTTTGCCTGAGCCTCGTCTTTTGTTGCCGCCACTTTTTCGTATTGTTCCTCCAGGGGGACAGCGTTGTGACCCTTGTGATCGGCTGTAAAACACAGGACACAAATGAAGGCCTCCTCCTTCAAGCAGTACAGCTCTGTCATCTTGTTGTGTGTCTTGCACATCCTGTCGTCGAGATTCTTCACTGGCTCTGATAATGTGTGGCCTTTGAGCCGAGCAACTCTCCGATGCGGCTCCAGGTGTGACTCACAGAAAGAAGTCAGACATGTCAGGCAAGATTTAACGGCCTTTTCTTTTATCTCAGAGCAGATGTCACAAAGAACGTCAACCGCCGGAAGCTGTGGGCCTGGAGTTGAGGCTTTGACTGGAACCAACTTCTTAAACTCATCAGGTAACTCTGAGATGAAAGTGTTGACTTGGAGTTCTGGTCTTGTGGAGAATTCCCGTTTGCACATCGGACACTGGCAAGTGTCCCTGCTGTCCCAGTACGTGTTGATACATTTGCTGCAGAAGTTGTGCCCACACAGGATCGTGACTGGGTCTGTGAACACGTCCAGACAGACGGAACACAGTAACCTCTCCTCTGACAGCAGACAGCTGGCCGATGCCATATCTGGACAAAAACATGGCAGGCAGTTATAACTCATATCTGTGCTGAATAATCTGTTAGATTTAATGGAAGGTTTTAATTTACCTGTGAAGTTTGAGAGATTTAAAAGCAGCAGCTTGAAGTGACGAGCAAACTGTAACTTTCCTCGTTGAGTTTCATTTCAGCATGATGACGCTGGTGAGGGCCCCTCCCCTGCTGCTCTGCTCCACTTCCTGGTTTCATTTAACTCTTTCCACTCTGTTCACATTGGAAACTCACAAAGGATGTTAAATAAGTTGTGGCAGCGTGCTGTTAAAACAAAAGGATTTGGGCTGATGACCTTTCGTGCCATTCATGGGGAGGCTGTGGCTCAGGGATAGAGCGGGTCGTCCACTATCAAGGAGGAGGGTGGATCGATCTCAACACAAAGTGTCTTTGGGCAAGATACTGAACCCCACAGCTCCGACAGTGTGTGAGAAAGGGCTGCACATAGTGTATGAAAGTGTGTGAAAGGGTGAAGTGGTCCTCAGGACTAGAAAAACTTTATATTACCGGTGAGCATTTATTATTTTATCCTGTTTAATTCCCTTTTCACGAAATACATTTTCTCTGTGCTGTCTTCATGTGGCACTGAACGATGCTGCTGCTTGGCCCCAACACTATGGAACACACTCCCTCCAGATTTGAATTCTGCAGTATCTGTTGAAGCCTTTGAAAACATATTTTATTCACTCTGGCCTTTTGCTCACCTGCATTGAAATGTTGGAATCCATGCTTTTTTTAATTATTCAGTCTTCTTGTCTGTTTTTTAATGCAAATAATTGCTGTGTATTACTGAGTCACTGGTGTTATTTTATTCATGTGAAGCACCGTGTGACTTTGGTCTGAGAAAGGAGCTATAGCCTTTTGAATAAACTTTACTAATTTACTTACTTACTCACACACGGACCATATAACCTCACCTTATCCAAACTCTTGCCCCGTGCACAGACGGATAAATCCCTCCACCTTCTCCCGGCTCCACAGAATAGTCACTGAAGCATTCAGGCAGGAGATTCTCACATGTTCCCGCTGCACCTCTCTAAGGTCTCAGTTCAAACTGGCTTTTCCCAATCAAGCAAACACACGAGGCAAAGAGGATTTCTCAGTCCTTTTTTCGTGATAAGATTCTTGTCGGCCTGAATAGTGCTGCTGTGTTATCATTCCTCCTTAACTCTGTGGAACCAAGAGTTGTTTTGTCTTTGCAGGACAGCTACGGAACTCTGACCACAAGAGGTCAGGCTCAACAAGCAGCGGTGACGTGGATTGAACTTTGCTCCGATGCACTTTTACAGAGGGCGAAGCTGTGTTCTGGACAAAACACTGTTTACAGACTTAAACATGCAGACGTACTTACCATGCAAACAAAAACACATTAGAGTGCATAGTAATTCTATTTCCTTTTGTTATCTAGTTAGTTTCATTAATCGCTTAAATCTTGTCCTGTATAAAGAAAAAAAAGAAAATAATTAAAATCTCTATTTACCCATTAGTGTCACATATTACGGCATTATGTAGAGCTCACACCTCCAAGGCCCAACAGTCCCCTTGGGAAACCTGATTTAAATTTACTAGATCCAGATTTTCATTCATGATCCATATTCGCTGAGAAATCAATGAAAATGTTAAACAAAATGTTGTATTTCGCAAGGTTTAATACAATGAAAAATAAAATCCTGGATTAACACCTCAGATCTGGATCTGCATAAAAATGGACTGGCTTCTTCCTTCGGTCATTCCCAACCCTGACAGACCGTTTCATGAAAATTGGTGAAGCTGTTTTTACATAATCACTCCCAATGATAATATGTGCATCTTATGTCATTCTCACACACACACAAACACACATACACAAACACACACACCAGTGTAAGGGCAGGAGCACAGAGAAAGGAGTCAGGAGTGAAAGAAGTGGGCAGACGACCATTGATTGACAAATCTGATACCAAAGACAAAGATGTGAGAAACAACCCTGTTGAATTCCACTGTACAGTAAAACTAAACTAGTGTCAGAAACTGTAAAGAACCAGGAATCATTGAGACAGATCTCTTGTAATAAAATGTAGTTTAGGCCCCTTAACATTTATCTCAGGGCAAAATACTGAACCTGTGATCTGCTCCAAACAGTGGGGGCCTTGGACTGTAATCCTTCTAGTAGTGTGATGTGTAGAGGAACTTCTTTAGTCTTTAATATATAAATCCAGCTGAGCTGTGACATGAAAGAATGACACAAATGAATCTGTATATATGTAGTTTATTATGTCAATATTTCAATGATCAAAACACTTGATAAAATACTTAAATTAAAACCAACACCACATTATGACAGTGAACTTTACCATTCCTATATAAAAGGATCAGACAATAACAATAACTAGAAACATTTCACTTTGTACATACATTTTTTCCAGATTTATATGGGTTCTTTGTGACCTTCGACCTTTGACCAATGTAATTCATCAAAAGATCTTTGATTCAAATTATAAATGTTCAACAGTTTCTCATTTGTTGTTCTGTGAGGCCACTGTGACCTTTGCTGTAATGGGTTTCGCGTTATCTAGAATGGGATGGATGGACTAGTGAGTTTGAGGTACAGGTGTAATGATGAGAGGGGCGGAGTTTGTTCCATTTAAATTTGGCTGAGGGCAGAAGTACGGATAAAGTTTCTCTGTAAAACAGCAGCCAGTGATACAACCAATGCGTGATTTAGAGTCTACATTGTAAAAAGACACCTCACCTTTGTTGTAGTCTACAAAGACGCCCAACTTCTGAAGCTCTTCTTTCAATATTTCACGTTCTGAGCCTGCAGATGTTTTATATTTGCCCTCATCCAATGAAAAGGTCCAGTATCCCTTTTCAACTGACACACTTTTGTTTGTCTTTCTATCCACCGACTCCCTGACCACGCCAACGACCCAACTTATCTTTCCTTTCACCTGCACCTCAAAGTAAAACTTCCCTGTCTTGAATCCCTCTTTTACCAAAACCTGACAACCGATTTCAAATCTCTTTGGATTGTCTGTAACATTGCTCTTTTCAATGTTGTCTTCTACTGTAACTTGTTTTCCGTCTTCGCTGATGACAAGTGACCTAAATGCAGTGTCGGGGTCAAGGGTCAAGTCGACCACGTGCTCTCTCATTCTTTTCATCCTGATCTCAGGAATCTCTTCCATTATTTCCTCGACTCTCTGTTTCAGCCGAGTCAGGTGTCCTCGCGTTGCCTGGAAAGACAGGTCAGGGTAGAGATCTGTGTCGGGGCAGCTCTTGTGCGGAGGTTTGGACAAGGTCTGGAAGCTCTGGAGGAAATGATAGTGATCCTCTGACTGTGACAGATGTTCCAGCTGACTGCTTCGGCTCTTGAGCTCAGTCACTTCCCTCCTCAGTTCTTTGAGAAACTCTTCACCCTTTTGCTTTATTGCACTGTGCCTCTGCTCGATCGCCTCAACTAGCTCGGCCTGTCTCGCCTGAATGGACTGGATCAACTCGGTGAACACCTGCACGGCGGCTTGTTTCTCTTTTTCAGAATCTACCGGGATGACATCGAGTAATTTTTCTACCTCAGCTATCTTCTCAATCCGTGTTTGTATCAACTTCTGGATGTTTGCCTGTGCCTCGTCTTTTGTTGCCGCCACTTTTTCATAATGCTCCTCCAGGAGGACAGCGTTGTGACCCTTGTGATCGGCTTTCAAACACAGGACACAAATGAAGGCCTGCTCATTCGAGCAGTACAGCTCTGTCATCTTGTTGTGTGTCTTGCACATCCTGTCGTCGAGATTCTTCACTGGCTCTAATAATGTGTGGCCTTTGAGCCCAGCAACTCTCCGATGCGGCTCCAGGTGTGACTCACAGAAAGAAGTCAGACACGTCAGGCAAGATTTAACGGCCTTTTCTTTTATCTCAGAGCAGATGTCACAAAGAACGTCAACCACCGGAAGCTGTGGGCCTGGAGTTGAGGCTTTGACTTGAACCAACTTCTTATACTCATCAGCTAACTCTGAGATGAAAGTGTTGACTTGGAGTTCAGGTCTTGTGGAGAATTCCCGTTTGCACACTGGACACTGGCAAGTGTCCCTGCTGTCCCAGTACGTGTTGATACATGTGCTGCAGAAGTTGTGTCCACACAGGATCGTGACTGGGTCTGTGAACACGTCCAGACAGATGGAACACAGTAACCTCTCCTCTGACAGCAGAGAACTGGCCGATGCCATATCTGGACAAAAACATGGTAGGCAGTTATAACTCATATCTGTGCTGAATAATCTGTTAGATTTCATGAAAGGTTTTAATTTACCTGTGAAGTTTGAGAGATTTAAAAGCAGCAGCTTGAAGTGTCGAGCAAACTGTAACTTTCCTCGTTGAGTTTCATTTCAGCATGATGACGCTGCTGAGGGCCCCTCCCCCTGCTGCTCTGGTCCACTTCCTGGCTTCGTTTAACTCTTTCCACTCTGTTCACATTGGAAACTCACAAAGGATGTTAAATAAGTTGTGGCAGCGTGCTGTTAAAAAAAAGGGATTTGGGCTGATGACCTTTCGTGCCATTCATTGGGAGGCTGTGGCTCTGGGGGTTAAGCGGGTTGTCCACTATCAAGGATGTAGGTGGATCGATCTCACCACAAAGTGTCTTTAGGCAAGATACTGAACCCCACAGCTCTGACAGTGTGTGAGAAAGGGCTGCACATAGTGTATGAATGTGTGTGAAAGGGTGAAGTGGATACAGGACTAGGAAAACGTTATATTTCCACAGACCATTTGCTATTTCATCCTGTTAAATTCCCTTTTTCACGAAATAAATCGTCTCTGTGCTGTCTTCATGTGGCGCTGAACGATGCTGCTGCTTGGCCCCAACACTATGGAACACACTCCCTCCAGATTTATATTCTGCAGTATCTGTTGAAGCTTTTAAAAACATATTTTATTCACTCTGGCTTGTCTCACCTGCATTCAAATGTTGAAATCCATGTGTTTTTTTATTGTGAATGTTTTTCTCTGTTTTTTATTGCAAAGAATCGTCGTGTATTACTGAGTCACTGTTGTTATTTCATTCATGTGAAGCACCGTGTGAATTTGGTCTGAGAAAGGAGCTACAGCCTCTTGAATAAACTTTACTAATGTTCTTACTTACTCACACACGGACCATATAACCTGCCCCTATCCAAACTCTTGCCCCGTGCACAGACGAATAAATCCCTCCACCTTCTCCCGGCTCCACAGAATAGTCACTGAAGCATTCAGGCAGGAGATTCTCACATGTTCTCGCTGCACCTCTCTAAGGTCTCAGTTCAAACTGGCTTTTCCCAATCAAGCAAACACACGAGGCAAAGAGGATTTCTCAGTCCTTTTTTCGTGATAAGATTCTTGTCTGCCTGAATAGTGCTGCTGTGTTATCATTCCTCCTTAACTCTGTGAAACCAAGAGTTGTTTTGTCTTTGCAGGACGACTACGGAACTCTGACCACAAGAGGTCAGGCTCAACAAGCAGCGGTGACGTGGATTGAACTTTGCTCCGATGCACTTTTACAGAGGGCGAAGCTGCGTTCTGGACAAAACACTGTTTACAGACTTAAACATGCAGACCTACTTACCATGCAAACAAAAACACAAAGTGCAGAATAATTATATTTACATTTGTTATCTAGTTAGTTTCATTAATCGCTTAAATCTTGTCCTGTATAAAGAAAAAAAAAAAAATTTAAATCTCTATTTACCCATTAGTGTCACATATTACGGCATTATGTAGAGCTCTCACCTCCAAGGCCCAACAGTCCCCTTGTGAAACCTGATTTAAATTTACTAGATCCAGATTTTCATTCATGATCCCTATTCTCTTAGAAATCGATGAAAATGTAAAACAAAATGTTGTATTTCGCAATGTTTTATACAATGAAAAATAAAATCCTGGATTCACACCTCAGATCTGGATCTGCACAAAAATGGACTGGCTTCTTCCTTCGGTCATTCCCCACCCTGACAGACAATTTCATGAAAATTGGTGAAGCTGTTTTTACATAATCAATCCCAATGATAATATGTGCATCTTGTGTCATTCTCACACACACAAACACACATACACAAACACACACACCAGTGTAAGGGCAGGAGCACAGAGAAAGGAGTCAGGAGTGAAAGAAGTGGGCAGACGACCATTGATTGACAAATCTGATATCAAAGACAAAGATGTGAGAAACAACCCTGTTGAATTCCACTGTACAGTAAAACTAAACTAGTGTCAGAAACTGTAAAGAACCAGGAATCATTGAGACAGATCTGTTGTAATAAAATGTAGTTTAGGCCCCTTAACATTTATCTCAGTGCAAAATACTGAACCTGTGATCTGCTCCAAACAGTGGGGGCCTTGGACTTTAATCCTTCTAGTAATGTGATGTGTAGACGAACTTCTTCAGTCTTTAATATACAAATCCAGCTGAGCTGTGACATGAAAGAATGACACAACAGAATCTGTATATATGCAGTTTATTATGACAATATTTCAACGATCGAAACACTTGATAAAATACTTGAATTAAACCAACACCACATTATGACAGTAAAAGGATCAGCGAATAACAATTACTAGAAACACCTCACTGTGTAGATAATTTTTTTCCAGATTTATATGGTTACCCTGTGAAATTTGACCAATGTTATTTGTCAAAAGATCTTTGATTCAAATGATAAATAATCAACAGTTTCTCATTTGTTGTTCTTTCAGGTCCCCGTGACCTTTGCCCTTTGGCAACCAGAATCGAACCAGTTCATCCTTGAGTCCAAGTGAATGTTTCTGTCGAATTTGAACAAATTCCCACTTGGTGTTCATGGGTTTCATATTCTCTAGAATGGGACGGATGGACTAGTGAGTTTGAGGTACAGGTGTAATGATGAGAGGGGCGGAGTTTCTGCCATTATTATTCAGCTGAAGGCAGAAGAACGGATAAAGTTTCTCTGTAAAACAGCAGCCCGTGATACAACCGATTTGTGATTTAGAGTCTGCATTGTAAAAAGACACCTCACCTTTGTTGTAGTCTACAAAGACGCCCAACTTCTGAAGCTCTTCTTTCAATATTTCAGGTTTTGAGTATGCAGATGGTTTATATTTGCCCTCAGCCAATGAAAAGGTCCAATATCCCTTTTCAACTGACGCACTTGTGTTGGTCTTTCTATCCACCGACTCCCTGACCACGCCAACAATCCAACTAATCTTTCCTTTCACCTGCACCTCAAAGTAAAACTTCCCTGTCGTGAATCCCTCTTTTGCCAAAACCTGACAACCTATTTCAAATCTCTTTGGATTGTCTGTAACATTGCTCTTTTCAATGTTGTCTTCTACTGTAACTTGTTTTCCTTCTTCGCTGATGACAAGTGATCTAAATGCAGTGTCGGGGTCAAAGGTCAAGTCGACCGCGTGCTCTCTCATTCTTTTCATCCTGATCTCAGGAATCTCTTCCATTATTTCATCGACTCTCTGTTTCAGCCGAGTCAGGTGTCCTCGCGTTGCCTGGAAAGACAGGTCAGGGCCGAGATCTGTGTCAGGGCAGCTCTTGCGAGGAGGTTTGGACAAGGTCTGGAAGCTCTGGAGGAAATGATAGTGATCCTCTGACTGTGACAGATGTTCCAGCTGACTGCTTCGGCTCTTGAGCTCAGTCAATTCCCTCCTCAGTTCTTTGAGAAACTCTTCACCCTTTTGCTTTATTGCACTGTGCCTCTGCTCGATCGCCTCAACTAGCTCGGCCTGGCTCGCCTGAATGGACTGGATCAACTCGGTGAACACCTGCACGGTGGCTTGTTTCTCTTTTTCACAATCTACCGGGCTCACATGGAGTAATTCTTCAACCTCAGCTATCTTCTCAATCCGTGTTTGTATCAACTTCTGGATGTTTGCCTGTGCTTCGTCTTTTGTTGCAGTCACTTTTTCATATTGCTCCTCCAGGGGGACAGCGTTGTGACCCTTGTGATCGGCTTTCAAACACAGGACACAAATGAAGGCCTCCTCCTTCAAGCAGTACAGCTCGGTCATCTTGTTGTGTGTCTTGCACATCCTGTCGTCGAGATTCTTCACTGGCTCTGATAATGTGTGGCCTTTGAGCCCAGCAACTCTCCGATGCGGCTCCAGGTGTGACTCACAGAAAGAAGTCAGACAGGTCAGGCAAGATTTAACGGCCTTTTCTTTTATCTCAGAGCAGATGTCACAAAGAACGTCAACCGCCGGAAGCTGTGGGCCTGGAGTTGAGGCTTTGACTTGAACAAACTTCTTAAACTCATCAGCTAACTCTGAGATGAAAGTGTTGACTCGGAGTTCAGGTCTTGTGGAGAATTTCTCATTGCACATCGGACACTGGCAAGTGTCCTTGCTGTCCCAGTACGTGTTGATACATGTGCTGCAGAAGTTGTGCCCACACTGGATTGAGACTGGGTCTGTGAACACGTCCAGACAGATGGAACACAGTAACCTCTCCTCTGACAGCAGAGAGCTGGCCGATGCCATATCTGCACAAAAACATGGTAGGTAGTTATAACTCATATCTGTGCTGAATAATCTGTTAGATTTAATGGAAGGTTTTAATTTACCTGTGAAGTTTGAGAGATTTAAAAGCAGCAGCTTGAAGTGTCGAGCAAACTGTAACTTTCCTCGTTGAGTTTCATTTCAGCATGATGACGCTGGTGAGGGCCCCTCCCCCTGCTGCTCTGCTCCACTTCCTGGTTTCATTTAACTCTTTCCACTCTGTTCACATTGGAAACTCACAAAGGATGTTAAATAAGTTGTGGCTGCGTGCTGTTAAAACAAAGGGATTGGGGCTGATTACCTTTCGTGCCATTCATGGGGAGGCTGTGGCTCAGGGGATAGAGCGGGTCCTCCACTAACCAGGAGGTTGGTGGATCGATCTCACCACAAAGTGTCTTTGGGCAAGATACTGAACCCCACAGCTCCGACAGTGTGTGAGAAAGGGCTGCACATAGTGTATGAAAGTGTGTGAAAGGGTGAAGTGGTCATCAGGACTAGAAAAACTTTATATTACCGGTGAGCATTTATTATTTTATCCTGTTTAATTCCCTTTTCACGAAATACATTTTCTCTGTGCTGTCTTCATGTGGCACTGAACGATGCTGCTGCTTGGCCCCAACACTATGGAACACACTCCCTCCAGATTTGAATTCTGCAGTATCTGTTGAAGCCTTTGAAAACATATTTTATTCACTCTGGCCTTTTGCTCACCTGCATTGAAATGTTGGAATCCATGCTTTTTTTAATTATTCAGTCTTCTTGTCTGTTTTTTAATGCAAATAATTGCTGTGTATTACTGAGTCACTGGTGTTATTTTATTCATGTGAAGCACCGTGTGACTTTGGTCTGAGAAAGGAGCTATAGCCTTTTGAATAAACTTTACTAATTTACTTACTTACTCACACAAAGACCATATAACCTCACCTTATCCAAACTCTGGCCCCGTGCACAGACGGATAAATCCCTCCACCTTCTCCTGGCTCCACAGAATAGTCACTGAAGCATTCAGGCAGGAGATTCTCACATGTTCCCGCTGCACCTCTCTAAGGTCTCAGTTCAAACTGGATTTTCCCAATCAAGCAAACACACGAGGCAAAGAGGATTTCTCAGTCCTCTTTCGTGATAAGGTTCTTGTCGGCCTGAATAGTGCTGCTGTGTTATCATTCCTCCTTAACTCTGTGAAACCAAGAATTGTTTTGTCTTTGCAGGACGGCTACGGAACTCTGACCACAAGAGGTCAGGCTCAACAAGCAGCGGTGACGTGGATTGAACTTTGCTCCGATGCACTTTTACAGAGGGCGAAGCTGCGTTCTGGACAAAACACTGTTTACAGACTTAAACATGCAGACCTACTTACCATGCAAACAAAAACACAGAGTGCAGAATAATTATATTTCCATTTGTTATCTAGATAGTTTCATTAATCGCTTAAATCTTGTCCTGTATAAAGAAAAAAAAGAAAATAATTTAAATCTCTATTTACCCATTAGTGTCACATATTACGGCATTATGTAGAGGTCACACCTCCAAGGCCCAACAGTCCCCTTGTGAAACCTGATTTGTCATACTGGATCCAGATTTTCATTCATGATCCCTATTCTCTTAGAAATCGATGAAAATGTAAAACAAAAAGTTGTATTTCGCAAAGTTTAATGCAGTGAAAAATAAAATCCTGGATTCACACCTCAGGTCCGGATCTGCACAAAAATGGACTGGCTTCTTCCTTCGGTCATTCCCAACCCTGACAGACAGTTTCATGAAAATTGATGAAGCTGTTTTTACATAATCACTCCCAATGATAATATGTGCATCTTATGTCATTCTCACACACACAAACACACACACCAGTGTAGGGGCAGGAACACAGAGACAGGAGTCAGGAGTGAAAGAAGTGGGCAGACAACCATTGATTGACAAATCTGATACCAAAAACTAAAGATGTGAGAAACAACCCTGTTGAATTCCACTGTACAGTAAAACTAAACTAGTGTCAGAAACTGTAAAGAACCAGGAATCATTGAGACAGATCTCTTGTAATAAGATGTAGTTTAGGCCCCTTAACATTTATCTCAGTGCAAAACACTGAACCTGTGATCTGCTCCAAACAGTGGGGGCCTTGGACTATAATCCTTCAAGTAGTGTGATGTGTAGACGAACTTCTTTAGTCTTTAACATACAAATCCAGCTGAGCTGTGACATGAAAGAATGACACAACAGAATCTGTATATATGCAGTTTATTATGTCAATATTTAAACGATCAATATACTTCAATTAAAACCAACGCCACATTATCACACTAAACTTTACCATTCTTATATAAAAGGATCAGACAATAACAATTACTAGAAACACTTCACTGTGTACATACATTTTTTCCAGATTTATATGGTTACCCTGTGACATTTGACCAATGTTATTTGTCAATAGATCTTTGAATCAAAATGATAAATAATCAACAGTTTCTCATTTGTTGTTCTTCAGGCCACCGTGACCTTTGACCTTTGGCTACCAGAATCTAACCAGTTCATCCATGAGTCCAAGTGAATGTTTCTACCGAATTTGAAAAAATTCCGACTTGGTGTTCATGGGTTTCGTGTTGTCTAGAATGGGACGGATGGACTAGTGAGTCTGAGGTACAGGTGTAATGATGAGAGGGGCGGAGGTTCTTCCATTATCATTCGGCTGAGGGCAGAAGTACGGATAAAGTTTCTCTGTAAAACAGCAGCCAGTGATACAACCAATGCGTGATTTAGAGTCTACATTGTAAAAAGACACCTCACCTTTGTTGTAGTCTACAAAGACGCCCAACTTCTGAAGCTCTTCTTTCAATATTTTAGGTTTTGACTCTGCAGATGTTTGATATTTGCCCTCATCCAATCTAAAGATCCAAAATCCATTTACAACTAACGATCTTGCCGCGTTCTTTCTATCCACCGACTCTCTGACCACGCCAATGATCCATTTTATATTTCCTTTCACCTGCACCTCAAAGTAAAACTTCCCTGTTGTGAATCCCTCTTTTGCTAAAACCCGACAATATGTATCAAATCTCTTTGGATTGTCTGTAACATTGCTCTTTTCAATGTTGTCTTCTACTGTAACTTGTTTTCCGTCTTCGCTGATGACAAGTGAGTAAAATGCAGTGTCGGGGTCAAGGGTCAAGTCGACCGCGTGCTCTCTCATTCTTTTCATCCTGATCTCAGGAATCTCTTCCATTATTTCCTCGACTCTCTGTTTCAGCCGAATCAGGTGTCCTCGCGTTGCCTGGAAAGACAGGTCAGGGCCGAGATCTGTGTCGGGGCAGCTCTTGTGAGGAGGTTTGGACAAGGTCTGGAAGCTCTGGAGGAAATGATAGTGATCCTCTGACTGTGACAGATGTTCCAGCTGACTGCTTCGGCTCTTGAGCTCAGTCACTTCCCTCCTCAGTTCTTTTAGAAACTCTTCACCCTTTTGCTTTATTGCACTGTGCCTCTGCTCGATCGCCTCAACTAGCTCGGCCTGGCTCGCCTGAATGGACTGGATCAACTCGGTGAACACCTGCACGGTGGCTTGTTTCTCTTTTTCAGAATCTACCGGGATGACATCGAGTAATTCTTCAACCTCAGCTATCTTCTCAATCCGTGTTTGTATCAACTTTTGGATGTTTGCCTGAGCCTCCTCTTTTGTTGCCGCCACCTTTTCATATTGCTCCTCCAGGAGGACAGCGCTGTGACCTTTGTGATCGGCTTTCAAACACAGGACACAAATGAAGGCCTGCTCCTTCAAGCAGTACAGCTCTGTCATCTTGTTGTGTGTCTTGCACATCCTGTCGTCGAGATTCTTCACTGGGTCTAATAATGTGTGGCCTTTGAGCCGAGCAACTCTCCGATGCGGCTCCAGGTGTGACTCACAGAAAGAAGTCAGACAGGTCAGGCAAGATTTAACAGCCTTTTCTTTTATCTCAGAGCAGATGTCACAAAGAACGTCAACCACCGGAAGCTGTGGGCCTGGAGTTGAGGCTTTGACTTGAACCAACTTCTTAAACTCATCAGCTAACTCTGAGATGAAAGTGTTGACTTGGAGTTCAGGTCTTGTGGAGAATTCCCGTTTGCACACCGGACACTGGCAAGTGTCCCCGCTGTCCCAGTACGTGTTGATACATGTGCTGCAGAAGTTGTGCCCACACAGGATCGAGACTGGGTCTGTGAACACGTCCAGACAGATGGAACACAGTAACCTCTCCTCTGACAGCAGAGAACTGGCCGATGCCATATCTGCACAAAAACATGGCAGGCAGTTATAACTCATATCTGTGCTGAATAATCTGTTAGATTTAATGAAAGGTTTTAATTTACCTGTGAAGTTTGAGAGATTTAAAAGCAGCAGCTTGAAGTGACGAGCAAACTGTAACTTTCCTTGTTGAGTTTCATTTCAGCATGATGACGCTGGTGATGGCCCCTCCCCTGCTGCTCTGGTCCACTTCCTGGTTTCATTTAACTCTTTCCACTCTTTTCACATTGGAAACTCACAAAGGATGTTAAATAAGTTGTGGCAGCGTGCTGTAAGAACAAAGGGATTTGGGATGATGACCTTTCGTGCCATTCATGGGAAGGCTGTGGCTCAGGGGATAGAGCGGGTCGTCCACTAACGAGGATGTAGGTGGATCGATCTCACCACAAAGTGTCTTTGGGCAAGATACTGAACCCCACAGCTCCGACAGTGTGTGAGAAAGGGCTGCACATAGTGTATGAATGTGTGTGAAAGGGTGAAGTGGTCATCAGGACTAGAAAAACTTTATTTTACCGGTGAGCATTTATTATTTCATCCTGTTTAATTCCCTTTTCACGAAATACATTTTCTCTGTGCTGTCTTCATGTGGCGCTGAACGATGCTGCTGCTTGGCCCCAACACTATGGAACACACTCCCTCCAGATTTGAATTCTGCAGTATCTGTTGAAGCCTTTGAAAACATCTTTTATTCACTCTGGCCTTTTGCTCACCTGCATTGAAATGTTGGAATCCATGCTTTTTTTAATTATTCAGTCTTCTTGTCTGTTTTTTAATGCAAAGAATTGTTGTGTATTACTGAGTCACTGGTGTTATTTTATTCATGTGAAGCACCGTGTGACTTTGGTCTGAGAAAGGAGCTATAGCCTTTTGAATAAACTTTACTAATTTACTTACTTACTCACACAAAGACCATATAACCTGCCCTTATCCAAACTCTGGCCCCGTGCACAGACGGATAAATCCCTCCACCTTCTCCCGGCTCCACAGAATAGTCACTGAAGCATTCAGGCAGGAGATTCTCACATGTTCCCGCTGCACCTCTCTAAGGTCTCAGTTCAAACTGGCTTTTCCCAATCAAGCAAACACACGAGGCAAAGAGGATTTCTCAGTCCTTTTTTCGTGATAAGATTCTTGTCGGCCTGAATAGTGCTGCTGTGTTATGATTCCTCCTTAACTCTGTGGAACCAAGAGTTGTTTTGTTTTTGCAGGACGGCTACGGAACTCTGACCACAAGAGGTCAGGCTCAACAAGCAGCGGTGACGTGGATTGAACTTTGCTCCGATGCACTTTTACAGAGGGCGAAGCTGCGTTCTGGACAAAACACTGTTTACAGACTTAAACATGCAGACGTACTTACCATGCAAACAAAAACACATTAGAGTGCATAGTAATTCTATTTCCTTTTGTTATCTAGTTAGTTTCATTAATCGCTTAAATCTTGTCCTGTATAAAGAAAAAAAAGAAAATAATTAAAATCTCTATTTACCCATTAGTGTCACATATTACGGCATTATGTAGAGCTCACACCTCCAAGGCCCAACAGTCCCCTTGGGAAACCTGATTTAAATTTACTAGATCCAGATTTTCATTCATGATCCATATTCGCTGAGAAATCAATGAAAATGTTAAACAAAATGTTGTATTTCGCAAGATTTAATACAATGAAAAATAAAATCCTGGATTAACACCTCAGATCCGGATCTGCACACAAATTGACTGGCTTCTTCCTTCAGTCATTCCCCACCCTGACAGACAGTTTCATGAAAATTGGTGAAGCTGTTTTTACATAATCACTCCCAATGATAATATGTGCATCTTATGTCATTCTCACACACACAAACACACAAACACACATACACACACCAGTGTAGGGGCAGGAGCACAGAGACAGGAGTCAGGAGTGAAAGAAGTGGGCAAACAACCATTGATTGACAAATCTGATACCAAAAACTAAAGATGTGAGAAACAACCCTGTTGAATTCCACTGTACAGTAAAACTAAACTAGTGTCAGAAACTGTAAAGAACCAGGAATCATTGAGACAGATCTCTTGTAATAAGATGTAGTTTAGGCCCCTTAACATTTATCTCAGTGCAAAATACTGAACCTGTGATCTGCTCCAAACAGTGGGGGCCTTGGACTTTAATCCTTCAAGTAGTGTGATGTGTAGAGGAACTTCTTTAGTCTTTAATATATAAATCCAGCTGAGCTGTGACATGAAAGAATGACACAACAGAATCTGTATATATGCAGTTTATTATGACAATATTTAAACGATCAATATACTTCAATTAAAACCAACGCCACATTTTGACAGTAAACTTTACCAATCCTATATAAAAGGATCAGACCATAACAATTACTAGAAACTGTGTACATAGATTTTTTTCCAGATTCATATGGGGTCCCTGTGACCTTTGACCAATGCAATTCTTCAATAGATCTTTGATTTAAATAATGAATGATCAACAGTTTCTCATTTGTTTTCTGTGAGGCCGCCGTGACCTTTGCCCTTTGGCAACCAGAATCTAACCAGTTCATCCTTGAGTCCAAGTGAATGTTTCTCTCGAATTTGAACAATTTCCCACTTGGTGTTCATGGGTTTCATGTTCTCCAGAATGTGACGGATGGACTAGTGAGTTTCAGGTACAGGTGTAATAATGAGAGGGGCGGAGTTTGTTCCATTATCATTCGGCTGAGGGCAGAAGTAAGGATAAAGTTTCTCTGTAAAACAGCAGCCAGTGATACAACCAATGCGTGATTTAGAGTCAGCATTGTAAAAAGACACCTCACCTTTGTTGTAGTCTACAAAGACGCCCAACTTCTGAAGCTCTTCTTTCAATATTTTAGGTTTTGACTCTGCAGATGTTTTATATTTGCCCTCATCCAATCTAAAGATCCAAAATCCATTTACAACTAACGATCTTGCCGCGTTCTTTCTATCCACCGACTCCCTGACCACGCCAACGAGCCAACGTATCTTTCCTTTCACCTGCACCTCAAAGTAAAACTTCCCTGTTGTGAATCCCTCTTTTGCCAAAACCCGACAATATGTATCAAATCTCTTTGGATTGTCTGTAACATTGCTCTTTTCAATGTTGTCTTCTACTGTAACTTGTTTTCTGTCTTCGCTGATGACAAGTGAGTAAAATGCAGTGTCGGGGTCAAGGGTCAAGTCGACCGCGTGCTCTCTCATTCTCTTCATTCTGATCTCAGGAATCTCTTCCGTTATTTCCTCGACTCTCTGTTTCAGCCGAGTCAGGTGTCCTCGCGTTGCCTGGAAAGACAGGTCAGGGCAGAGATCTGTGTCGGGGCAGCTCTTGTGCGGAGGTTTGGACAAGGTCTGGAAGCTCTGGAGGAAATGATAGTGATCCTCTGACTGTGACAGATGTTCCAGCTGACTGCTTCGGCTCTTGAGCTCAGTCACTTCCCTCCTCAGTTCTTTTAGAAACTCTTCACCCTTTTGCTTTATTGCACTGTGCCTCTGCTCGATCGCCTCAACTAGCTCGGCCTGGCTCGCCTGAATGGACTGGATCAACTCGGTGAACACCTGCACGGTGGCTTGTTTCTCTTTTTCAGAATCTACCGGGATGACATCGAGTAATTCTTCAACCTCAGCTATCTTCTCAATCCGTGTTTGTATCAACTTTTGGATGTTTGCCTGAGCCTCCTCTTTTGTTGCCGCCACCTTTTCATATTGCTCCTCCAGGAGGACAGCGCTGTGACCTTTGTGATCGGCTTTCAAACACAGGACACAAATGAAGGCCTGCTCCTTCAAGCAGTACAGCTCTGTCATCTTGTTGTGTGTCTTGCACATCCTGTCGTCGAGATTCTTCACTGGCTCTAATAATGTGTGGCCTTTGAGCCCAGCAACTCTCCGATGCGGCTCCAGGTGTGACTCACAGAAAGAAGTCAGACACGTCAGGCAAGATTTAACGGCCTTTTCTTTTATCTCAGAGCAGATGTCACAAAGAACGTCAACCACCGGAAGCTGTGGGCCTGGAGTTGAGGCTTTGACTTGAACCAACTTCTTAAACTCATCAGCTAACTCTGAGATGAAAGTGTTGACTTGGAGTTCAGGTCTTGTGGAGAATTCCCGTTTGCACACCGGACACTGGCAAGTGTCCTTGCTGTCCCAGTACGTGTTGATACATGTGCTGCAGAAGTTGTGCCCACACTGGATTGAGACTGGGTCTGTGAACACGTCCAGACAGATGGAACACAGTAACCTCTCCTCTGACAGCAGAGAACTGGCCGATGCCATATCTGGACAAAAACATGGTAGGCAGTTATAACTCATATCTGTGCTGAATAATCTGTTAGATTTAATGAAAGGTTTTAATTTACCTGTGAAGTTTGAGAGATTTAAAAGCAGCAGCTTGAAGTGTCGAGCAAACTGTAACTTTCCTCGTTGAGTTTCATTTCAGCATGATGACGCTGGTGAGGGCCCCTCCCCTGCTGCTCTGCTCCACTTCCTGGTTTCATTTAACTCTTTCCACTCTGTTCACATTGGAAACTCACAAAGGATGTTAAATAAGTTGTGGCAGCGTGCTGTTAAAACAAAAGGATTTGGGCTGATGACCTTTCGTGCCATTCATGGGGAGGCTGTGGCTCAGGGGATAGAGCGGGTCGTCCACTATCAAGGAGGAGGGTGGATCGATCTCAACACAAAGTGTCTTTGGGCAAGATACTGAACCCCACAGCTCCAACAGTGTGTGAGAAAGGGCTGCACATAGTGTATGAATGTGTGTGAAAGGGTGAAGTGGTCATCAGCACTAGAAAAACTTTATATTACCGGTGAGCATTTATTATTTCATCCTGTTTAATTCCCCTTTTCACGAAATAAATCGTCTCTGTGCTGTCTTCATGTGGCACAGAACGATGCTGCTGCGTGGCCCCAACACTATGGAACACACTCCCTCCAGATTTAAACTCTGCAGTATCTGTTGAAGCCTTTAAAAACATCTTTTATTCCCTCTGGCTTTTGTCTCACCTGCATTTAAATGTTGAAATCCATGTGTTTTTTTATTGTGAATGTTTTTCTCTGTTTTTAATTGCAAAGAATCGTTGTGTTTTACTGAGTCACTGGTGTTATTTTATTCATGTGAAGCACCGTGTGACTTTGGTCTGAGAAAGGAGCTACAGCCTATTGAATAAACTTTACTAATTTACTTACTTACTCACACACGGACCATATAACCTGCCCTTATCCAAACTCTTGCCCCGTGCACAGACGGATAAATCCCTCCACCTTCTCCCGGCTCCACAGAATAGTCACTGAAGCATTCAGGCAGGAGATTCTCACATGTTCCCGCTGCACCTCTCTAAGGTCTCAGTTCAAACTGGCTTTTCCCAATCAAGCAAACACACGAGGCAAAGAGGATTTCTCAGTCCTTTTTCGTGATAAGATTCTTGTCTGCCTGAATAGTGCTGCTGTGTTATCATTCCTCCTTAACTCTGTCAAACCAAGAGTTGTTTTGTCTTTGCAGGACGGCTACGGAACTCTGACCACAAGAGGTCAGGCTCAACAAGCAGCGGTGACATGGATTGAACTTTGCTCCGATGCACTTTTACAGAGGGCGAAGCTGCGTTCTAGACAAAACACTGTTTACAGACTTAAACATGCAGACCTACTTACCATGCAAACAAAAACACAAAGTGCAGAGTAATTCTATTTCCTTTTGTTATCTAGTTAGATTCATTAATCGCTTAAATCTTGTCCTGTATAAAGAAAAAAAAGAAAATAATTTAAATCTCTATTTACCCATTAGTATCACATATTACGGCATTATGTGGAGCTCACACCTCCAAGGCCCAACAGTCCCCTTGTGAAACCTGATTTAAATTTACTGGATCCAGATTTTCATTCATGATCCCTATTCTCTTAGAAATCGATGAAAATGTAAAACAAAATGTTGTATTTCGCAGTGTTTTATACAATGAAAAATAAAATCCTGGATTCACACCTCAGATCTGGATCTGCACAAAAATGGACTGGCTTCTTCCTTCGGTCATTCCCCACCCTGACAGACAGTTTCATGAAAATTGGTGAAGCTGTTTTTACATAATCACTCCCAATGATAATATGTGCATCTTATGTCATTCTCACACACACAAACACACACACCAGTGTGGGGGCAGGAGCACAGAGGCAGGAGTCAGGAGTGAAAGAAGTGGGAAGATGACCATTGATTGACAAATCTGATACAAAAGACAAAGATGTGAGAAACAACCCTGTTGAATTCCACTGTACAGTAAAACTAAACTAGTGTCAGAAACTGTAAAGAGCCAGGAATCATTGAGACAGATCTGTTGTAATAAGATGTAGTTTAGGCCCCTTAACATTTATCTCAGGGCAAAATACTGAACCTGTGATCTGCTCCAAACAGTGGGGGCCTTGGACTGTAATCCTTTGAGTAGTGTGATGTGTAGAATAACTTCTTTAGTCTTTAATATATAAATCCAGTTGAGCTGTGACGTGAAAGAATGACACAACAGAATCTGTATGTATGCAGTTTATTACGTCAATATTTCAACGATTGAAACACTTGATAACATATTGGAATTAAACCCACACCACATTATAACAGTACACTTTCCCCTTCTTATATAAAAGGATCAGACAATAACAATAACTAGAAACACTCCACTTTGTACATATATTTTTTTCCAATGAATGTTTTAACCAAATTTAAAGAAATTCCCACTTGGTGTTCATGGGTTTCATATTCTCCAGAATGGGACGGATGGACTAGTGAGTTTGAGGTACAGGTGTAATGATGAGAGGGGCGGAGTTTCTTTCATTATAATTCCACTGTGGGCAGAAGTATGGATAAAGTTTCTCTGTAAAACAGCAGCCATTGATACAACCGATGCGTGATTTAGAGTCTACATTGTAAAAAGACACCTCACCTTTGTTGTAGTCTACAAAGACGCCCAACCTCTGAAGCTCTTCTTTCAATATTTTAGGTTTTGAGTCTAAAGTTGTTTTATATTTTCCCTCATAAAATGAAAAGGTCCAATATCCATTTTCAACTGACGCACTTGTTTTGGTCTTTCTATCCAGCGACTCCCTGACCACGCCAATGATCCAACTTATCTTTCCTTTCACCTGCACCTCAAAGTAAAACTTCCCTGTCGTGAATCCCTCTTTTGCCAAAACCTCACAACATATATCAAATCTCTTTGGATTGTCTGTAACTTCATCCTCTTCAATGTTGTCTTCTTCTGTAACTTGTTTTCCGTCTTCGCTGATGACAAGTGAGTAAAATGCAGTGTCGGGGTCAAGGGTCAAGTCGACCGCGTGCTCTCTCATTCTCTTCATTCTGATCTCAGGAATCTCTTCCATTATTTCCTCGACTCTCTGTTTCAGCCGAGTCAGGTCTCCTCGCGTTGCCTGGAAAGACAGGTCAGGGCAGAGATCTGTGTCGGGGCAGCTCTTGTGTGGAGGTTTGGACAAGGTCTGGAAGCTCTGGAGGAAATGATAGTGATCCTCTGACTGTGACAGATGTTCCAGCTGACTGCTTCGGCTCTTGAGCTCAGTCACTTCCCTCCTCAGTTCTTTGAGAAACTCTTCACCCTTTTGCTTCATTGCACTGTGCCTCTGCTGGATCGCCTCAACTACCTCGGCCTGGCTCGCCTGAATGGACTGGATCAACTCGGTGAACACCTGCACGGTGGCTTGTTTCTCTTTTGCAGAATCTACCTGGCTGACATCGAGTAATTTTTCAACCTCAGCTATCTTCACAATGCGTGTTTGTATCAACTTCTGGATGTTTGCCTGAGCTTCGTCTTTTGTTGCCGCCACTTTTTCATATTGCTCCTCCAGGGGGACAGCGTTGTGACCCTTGTGATCGGCTTTCAAACACAGGACACAAATGAAGGCCTGCTCCTTCAAGCAGTACAGCTCTGTCATCTTGTTGTGTGTCTTGCACATCCTGTCGTCGAGATTCTTCACTGGCTCTAATAATGTGTGGCCTTTGAACACAGCAACTCTCCGATGCGGCTCCAGGTGTGACTCACAGAAAGAAGTCAGACAGGTCAGGCAAGATTTAACGGCCTTTTCTTTTATCTCAGAGCAGATGTCACAAAGAACGTCAACCACCGGAAGCTGTGGGCCTGGAGTTGAGGCTTTGACTTGAACCAACTTCTTAAACTCATCAGCTAACTCTGAGATGAAAGTGTTGACTTGGAGTTCAGGTCTTGTGGAGAATTCCCGTTTGCACACCGGACACTGGCAAGTGTCCCCGCTGTCCCAGTACGTGTTGATACATGTGCTGCAGAAGTTGTGCCCGCACTGGATTGAGACTGGGTCTGTGAACACGTCCAGACAGATGGAACACAGTAACCTCTCCTCTGACAGCACACAGCTGGCCGATGACATATCTGGACAAAAACATGGCAGGCAGTTATAACTCATATCTGTGCTGAATAATCTGTTAGATTTAATGAAAGGTTTTAATTTACCTGTGAAGTTTGAGAGATTTAAAAGCAGCAGCTTGAAGTGACGAGCAAACTGTAACTTTCCTCGTTGAGTTTCATTTCAGCATGATGACGCTGGTGAGGGCCCCTCCCCCTGCTGCTCTGCTCCACTTCCTGGTTTCATTTAACTCTTTCCACTCTGTTCACATTGGAAACTCACAAAGGATGTTTAATAAGTTGTGGCAGCGTGCTGTAAGAACAAAGGGATTTGGGCTGATTACCTTTCGTGCCATTCATGGGAAGGCTGTGGCTCAGGGGGTAGAGCGGGTCATCCACTATCAAGGAGGTTGGTGGATCGATTTCCCCACAGAGTGTCTTTGGGCAAGATACTGAACCCCACAGCTCCGACAGTGTGTGAGAAAGGGCTGCACATAGTGTATGAAAGTGTGTGAAAGGGTGAAGTGGTCATCAGGACTAGAAAAACTTTATATTACCGGTGAGCATTTATTATTTCATCCTGTTTAATTCCCTTTTCACGAAATAAATCGTCTCTGTGCTGTCTTCATGTGGCACAGAACGATGCTGCTGCGTGGCCCCAACACTATGGAACACACTCCCTCCAGATTTGAATTCTGCAGTATCTGTTGAAACCTTTGAAAACATATTTTATTCACTCTGGCCTTTTGCTCACCTGCATTGAAATGTTGGAATCCATGATTTTTTTAATTATTCACTCTTCTTGTCTGTTTTTTAATGCAAAGAATGGTCGTGTATTACTGAGTCACTGGTGTTATTTTATTCATGTGAAGCACCGTGTGACTTTGGTCTGAGAAAGGAGCTACAGCCTATTGAATAAACTTTACTAATTTACTTACTTACTCACACACGGACCATATAACCTGCCCTTATCCAAACTCTGGCCCCGTGCACAGACGGATAAATCCCTCCACCTTCTCCCGGCTCCACAGAATAGTCACTGAAGCATTCAGGCAGGAGATTCTCACATGTTCCCGCTGCACCTCTCTAAGGTCTCAGTTCAAACTGGCTTTTCCCAATCAAGCAAACACACGAGGCAAAGAGGATTTCTCAGTCCTTTTTTCGTGATAAGATTCTTGTCTGCCTGAATAGTGCTGCTGTGTTATCATTCCTCCTTAACTCTGTGAAACCAAGAGTTGTTTTGTCTTTGCAGGACGACTACGGAACTCTGACCACAAGAGGTCAGGCTCAACAAGCAGCGGTGACATGGATTGAACTTTGCTCCGATGCACTTTTACAAAGGGCGAAGCTGCGTTCTGGACAAAACACTGTTTACAGACTTAAACATGCAGACCTACTTACCATGCAAACAAAAACACAAAGTGCAGAATAATTATATTTACATTTGTTATCTAGTTAGTTTCATTAATCGCTTAAATCTTGTCCTGTATAAAGAAAAAAAAAAAAATTTAAATCTCTATTTACCCATTAGTGTCACATATTACGGCATAATGTAGAGCTCACACCTCCAAGGCCCAACAATCCCCTTGTGAAACCTGATTTAAATTTACTGGATCCAGATTTTCATTCATGATCCCTATTCTCTTAGAAATTGATGAAAATGTAAAACAAAATGTTGTATTTCGCAAGATTTAATACAATGAAAAATAAAATCCTGGATTCACACCTCAGATCTGGATCTGCACAAAAATGGACTGGCTTCTTCCTTCGGTCATTCCCCACCCTGACAGACAATTTCATGAAAATTGGTGAAGCTGTTTTTACATAATCAATCCCAATGATAATATGTGCATCTTGTGTCATTCTCACACACACAAACACACATACACAAACACACACACCAGTGTAAGGGCAGGAGCACAGAGACATGAGTCAGGAGTGAAAGAAGTGGGCAGACGACCATTGATTGACAAATCTGATATCAAAGACAAAGATGTGAGAAACAACCCTGTTGAATTCCACTGTACAGTAAAACTAAACTAGTGTCAGAAACTGTAAAGAACCAGGAATCATTGAGACAGATCTGTTGTAATAAGATGTAGTTTAGGCCCCTTAACATTTATCTCAGTGCAAAATACTGAACCTGTGATCTGCTCCAAACAGTGGGGGCCTTGGACTTTAATCCTTCTAGTAATGTGATGTGTAGACGAACTTCTTCAGTCTTTAATATACAAATCCAGCTGAGCTGTGACATGAAAGAATGACACAACAGAATCTGTATATATGCAGTTTATTATGACAATATTTCAACGATCGAAACACTTGATAAAATACTTGAATTAAACCAACACCACATTATGACAGTAAAAGGATCAGCGAATAACAATTACTAGAAACACCTCACTGTGTAGATAATTTTTTTCCAGATTTATATGGTTACCCTGTGAAATTTGACCAATGTTATTTGTCAAAAGATCTTTGATTCAAATGATAAATAATCAACAGTTTCTCATTTGTTGTTCTTTCAGGTCCCCGTGACCTTTGCCCTTTGGCAACCAGAATCGAACCAGTTCATCCTTGAGTCCAAGTGAATGTTTCTGTCGAATTTGAACAAATTCCCACTTGGTGTTCATGGGTTTCATATTCTCTAGAATGGGACGGATGGACTAGTGAGTTTGAGGTACAGGTGTAATGATGAGAGGGGCGGAGTTTCTGCCATTATTATTCAGCTGAAGGCAGAAGAACGGATAAAGTTTCTCTGTAAAACAGCAGCCCGTGATACAACCGATTTGTGATTTAGAGTCTGCATTGTAAAAAGACACCTCACCTTTGTTGTAGTCTACAAAGACGCCCAACTTCTGAAGCTCTTCTTTCAATATTTCAGGTTTTGAGTATGCAGATGGTTTATATTTGCCCTCAGCCAATGAAAAGGTCCAATATCCCTTTTCAACTGACGCACTTGTGTTGGTCTTTCTATCCACCGACTCCCTGACCACGCCAACAATCCAACTAATCTTTCCTTTCACCTGCACCTCAAAGTAAAACTTCCCTGTCGTGAATCCCTCTTTTGCCAAAACCTGACAACCTATTTCAAATCTCTTTGGATTGTCGCTAACTTTGTCCTCTTCAATGTTGTCTTCTACTGTAACTTGTTTTCCTTCTTCGCTGATGACAAGTGATCTAAATGCAGTGTCGGGGTCAAAGGTCAAGTCGACCGCGTGCTCTCTCATTCTTTTCATCCTGATCTCAGGAATCTCTTCCATTATTTCCTCGACTCTCTGTTTCAGACGAGTCAGGTGTCCTCTCGTTGCCTCGAAAGACAGGTCAGGGCCGAGATCTGTGTCGGGGCAGCTCTTGTGAGGAGGTTTGGACAAGGTCTGGAAGCTCTGGAGGAAATGATAGTGATCCTGTGACTGTGACAGATGTTCCAGCTGACTGCTTCGGCTCTTGAGCTCAGTCACTTCCCTCCTCAGTTCTTTGAGAAACTCTTCACCCTTTTGCTTTATTGCAGTGTGCCTCTGCTCGATCGCCTCAACTAGCTCAGCCTGGCTCGCCTGAATGGACTGGATCAACTCGGTGAACACCTGCACGGTGGCTTGTTTCTCTTTTTCACAATCTACCGGGCTCACATGGAGTAATTCTTCAACCTCAGCTATCTTCTCAATCCGTGTTTGTATCAACTTCTGGATGTTTGCCTGTGCTTCGTCTTTTGTTGCAGTCACTTTTTCATATTGCTCCTCCAGGGGGACAGCGTTGTGACCCTTGTGATCGGCTTTCAAACACAGGACACAAATGAAGGCCTCCTCCTTCAAGCAGTACAGCTCGGTCATCTTGTTGTGTGTCTTGCACATCCTGTCGTCGAGATTCTTCACTGGCTCTAATAATGTGTGGCCTTTGAGCCCAGCAACTCTCCGATGCGGCTCCAGGTGTGACTCACAGAAAGAAGTCAGAGAGGTCAGGCAAGATTTAACGGCCTTTTCTTTTATCTCAGAGCAGATGTCACAAAGAACGTCAACCGCCGGAAGCTGTGGGCCTGGAGTTGAGGCTTTGACTTGAACCAACTTCTTAAACTCATCAGCTAACTCTGAGATGAAAGTGTTGACTCGGAGTTCAGGTCTTGTGGAGAATTTCTCATTGCACATCGGACACTGGCAAGTGTCCTTGCTGTCCCAGTACGTGTTGATACATGTGCTGCAGAAGTTGTGCCCACACTGGATTGAGACTGGGTCTGTGAACACGTCCAGACAGATGGAACACAGTAACCTCTCCTCTGACAGCAGAGAGCTGGCCGATGCCATATCTGGACAAAAACATGGCAGGCAGTTATAACTCATATCTGTGCTGAATAATCTGTTAGATTTAATGGAAGGTTTTAATTTACCTGTGAAGTTTGAGAGATTTAAAAGCAGCAGCTTGAAGTGTCGAGCAAACTGTAACTTTCCTCGTTGAGTTTCATTTCAGCATGATGACGCTGGTGAGGGCCCCTCCCCCTGCTGCTCTGCTCCACTTCCTGGTTTCATTTAACTCTTTCCACTCTGTTCACATTGGAAACTCACAAAGGATGTTAAATAAGTTGTGGCTGCGTGCTGTAAGAACAAAGGGATTTGGGCTGATGACCTTTCGTGCCATTCATGGGAAGGCTGTGGCTCAGGGGGTAGAGCGGGTCATGCACTATCAAGGAGGTTGGTGGATCGATCTCACCACAAAGTGTCTTTGGGCAAGATACTGAACCCCACAGCTCCGACAGTGTGTGAGAAAGGGCTGCACATAGTGTATGAAAGTGTGTGAAAGGGTGAAGTGGTCATCAGGACTAGAAAAACTTTATATTACCGGTGAGCATTTATTATTTTATCCTGTTTAATTCCCTTTTCACGAAATACATTTTCTCTGTGCTGTCTTCATGTGGCACTGAACGATGCTGCTGCTTGGCCCCAACACTATGGAACACACTCCCTCCAGATTTGAATTCTGCAGTATCTGTTGAAGCCTTTGAAAACATATTTTATTCACTCTGGCCTTTTGCTCACCTGCATTGAAATGTTGGAATCCATGCTTTTTTTAATTATTCAGTCTTCTTGTCTGTTTTTTAATGCAAATAATTGCTGTGTATTACTGAGTCACTGGTGTTATTTTATTCATGTGAAGCACCGTGTGACTTTGGTCTGAGAAAGGAGCTATAGCCTTTTGAATAAACTTTACTAATTTACTTACTTACTCACACAAAGACCATATAACCTGCCCTTATCCAAACTCTTGCCCCGTGCACAGACGGATAAATCCCTCCACCTTCTCCCGGCTCCACAGAATAGTCACTGAAGCATTCAGGCAGGAGATTCTCACATGTTCCCGCTGCACCTCTCTAAGGTCTCAGTTCAAACTGGATTTTCCCAATCAAGCAAACACACGAGGCAAAGAGGATTTCTCAGTCCTCTTTCGTGATAAGATTCTTGTCGGCCTGAATAGTGCTGCTGTGTTATCATTCCTCCTTAACTCTGTGGAACCAAGAGTTGTTTTGTCTTTGCAGGACGGCTACAGAAGTCTGACCACAAGAGGTCAGGCTCAACAAGCAGCGGTGACATGGATTGAACTTTGCTCCGATGCACGTTTACAGAGGGCGAAGCTGCGTTCGGGACAAAACACTGTTTACAGACTTAAACATGCAGACCTACTTACCATGCAAACAAAAACACAAAGTGCGGAATAATTATATTTCCCTGGACCCTTTGTTATCTAGGTAGTTTCATTAATCGCTTAAATCGTGTCCTGTATAAAGAAAAAAGACCAAATTAAAATCTCTATTTACCCATTAGTGTCACATATTAGGGCATTTCGTAGAGCTCACACCTCCAAGGCCCAACAGTCCCCTTGTGAAACCTGATTTAAATTCAATAGATCCAGTTTTTCATTTGAGATCTATATTCTCTGACAAATCAATGAAAATGTAAAAACAAAATGATGTATTTCGCAATGTAGTGAAAATGCAGTGAAAAATAAAATCCTGGATTCACACCACAGATCTCGATCTGCACACAAATTTACTGGCTTCCTCCTTCGGTCATTCCCATCCCTGACAGACAATATCATGAAAAATGGTGAAGCGGTTTCTAAATAATCACTCCCAATGAAAATGTTTGCATTTTATATGTCAATCACCACACACACACACACACACACACGCACCATTTTGGGGGCAGGAGCACAAACTAGTGTCAGAAACTCTAAAGAACCAGGAATCATTGAGACAGGTCTCTTGTAATAAGATGTAGTTTAGGCCCCTTAACATTTATCTCAGTGCAAAATAATGAACCTGTGATCTGCTCCAAACAGTGGGGGCCTTGGACTGTAATCCTTCCAGTAGTGGGATGTGTAGAGGAACTTTTTTAGTCTTTAATATATAAATCCAGCCGAGCTGTGACATGAAAGAATGACACAACAGAATCTGTATATATGCAGTTTATTATCTCAATATTTCAACGATTGAAACACTTGATAAAATATTGGAATTAAACCAACACCACATTATGACAGGAAACTTTACCATTCTTATATAAAAGGATCAGACAATAACAATAACTAGAAACACTGCACTTTGTACATCATTTTTTTTTCAGATTTATATGGGGTCCCTGTGACAGTTTCTCATTTATTGTTCTGTGAGGCCACCGTGACCTCTGACCAGTGGCTACCAGAATCCATCCAGTTCATCCTTGAGTCCAAGTGTTTTACCGAATTTAAGGAATTTCCCACTTAGTGTTCATGGGTTTCATGTTCTCGAGAATGTGAAGGATGGACTAGTGAGTCTGAGGTACAGGTGTAATGATGAGAGGGGCAGAGTTTCGTTCATTATAATTCCACTGTGGGCAGAAGTACGGATAAAGTTTCTCTGTAAAACAGCCGCCAGTGATACAACCAATGCGTGATTTAGAGTCTACATTGTAAAAAGACACCTCACCTTTGTTGTAGTCTACAAAGACGCCCAACTTCTGAAGCTGTTCTTTCAATATTTCAGGTTTTGAGTCTGCAGTTGTTTGATATTTGCCCTCATACAATGAAAAGGTCCAATATCCATTTTCAACTGACGCACTCATCTTGTTCTTTCTATCCACCGACTCCCTGACCACGCCAATGATCCAACTAATCTTTCCTTTCACCTGCACCTCAAAGTAAAACTTCCCTGTCTTGAATCCCTCTTTTGCCAAAACCTCACAACATATATCAAATCTCTTTGGATTGTCTGTAACTTCATCCTCTTCAATGTTGTCTTCTTCTGTAACTTGTTTTCCGTCTTCGCTGATGACAAGTGACCTAAATGCAGTGTCTGGGTCAAGGGTCAAGTCGACCGCGTGCTCTCTCATTCTTTTCATTCTGATCTCAGGAATCTCTTCCATTATTTCATTGACTCTCTGTTTCAGCCGAGTCAGGTCTCCTCGCGTTGCCTGGAAAGACAGGTCAGGGCAGAGATCTGTGTCGGGGCAGCTCTTGTGAGGAGGTTTGGACAAGGTCTGGAAGCTCTGGAGGAAATGATAGTGATCCTCTGACTGTGACAGATGTTCCAGCTGACTGCTTCGGCTCTTGAGCTCAGTCACTTCCCTCCTCAGTTCTTTGAGAAACTCTTCACCCTTTTGCTTTATTGCACTGTGCCTCTGCTCGATCGCCTCAACTAGCTCGGCCTGGCTCGCCTGAATGGACTGGATCAACTCGGTGAACACCTGCACGGTGGCTTGTTTCTCTTTTGCAGAATCTACCTGGCTGACATCAAGTAATTTTTCAACCTCAGCTATCTTCTCAATCCGTGTTTGTATCAACTTCTGGATGTTTGCCTGAGCCTCGTCTTTTGTTGCGGCGACTTGTTCATATTGCTCCTCCAGGGGGACAGCGTTGTGACCCTTGTGATCGGCTGTAAAACACAGGACACAAATGAAGGCCTGCTCCTTCAAGCAGTACAGCTCTGTCATCTTGTTGTGTGTCTTGCACATCCTGTCGTCGAGATTCTTCACTGGCTCTGATAATGTGTGGCCTTTGAGCCCAGCAACTCTCTGATGAGGCTCCAGGTGTGACTCACAGAAAGAAGTCAGACACGTCAGGCAAGATTTAACGGCCTTTTCTTTTATCTCAGAGCAGATGTCACAAAGAACGTCAACCGCCGGAAGCTGTGGGCCTGGAGTTGAGGCTTTGACTGGAACCAACTTCTTAAACTCATCAGCTAACTCTGAGATGAAAGTGTTGATTCGGAGTTCTGGTCTTGTGGAGAATTTCTCATTGCACATCGGACACTGGCAAGTGTCCCTGCTGTCCCAGTACGTGTTGATACATTTGCTGCAGAAGTTGTGTCCACACGGGATCAAGACTGGGTCTGTGAACACGTCCAGACAGATGGAACACAGTAACCTCTCCTCTGACAGCAGACAGCTGGCCGATGACATATCTGGACAAAAACATGGTAAGGGAGAGCGGGGTAATGTGAGACATTTTTTACATTTGCTCCCCTCTAGGCGAGCTAAAATTATATATCAGTAAAATGTACACATTTCCCATTAATTCAGGATGTTTTCTAGCAATGGAAATGATCAGAATGTCTTCAGGACAAAGGGCAGTGAAAACATGATGTTTTTTAAAAAGTGGTCTTGTGTCCCACTTTACCCCGGCTACGGGGTAAAGTGGGACTTTTTCCACTTTAAACTACCATAACAACACATGTTGTGATAGTTAATATCGTGAAAGCTAGATTCACAACCACACATTCCAAAACTAATATCGGACTAGTAACAGAATCATGGGGATTGGTCAATTAAGCACATTTATGATTATTATGATTCATGTGATCTCTTGCACACCCTTGCTTGCCTGCACATTGTTTCTTTGTCCAATTGGCAGGGACAGGGATATTGAATTTCGATGCGTATTAAAATGCCAGTTCACGGCACTGAACTGGAGCAAGGCCATGGAACTGGTCAGCTAGTTGTTTCAAGTGTTTGGCTCCTCCTCCATCTCATCTGTGAATATTCTCTTTACCTCAGCTACTGCACCCCAGGCTACTGATTTTACTTTCCCTTTCTCTTTTTTCTTTATGAATCTTTTGAGGGTTGTCTTATCAATATTTCTACCCCTTCCATCTTTTCTTAAGGACTTCTTTCCTTGCATGACCTCAGCGGCTGCACTCTCCATCTCTGCGAGGGGTGTTTGGCCCCAGGTTGTCTTCCTGGTGTATAGTTTCTTGGCATGATGGCTTTTCTACAATGTTTATGACATTAAAAATTCAACATATAATATAATATAACACTAAAATATGTTTAAGACTAAACTTAACTTGTGCTTCATGCCACCGTTTAGAAAAAAACACATCTCTTAGCAATTCAGGCTAATCTTCAGCTAGCATCAATCACATGGTTATATATGTTGGAAGTTCACCAACATGTATGATATAAGTTTTTCTCCCTGAATCAATTTGTTTTGACACAACAGTTGATTAAGTTCAAAGCAAGAAAATGTACTATTACATGCAAAAAAACATTTATGTGAAAAAACATACTTTCCACAGCATCAGCACCAACTACTCCTTCATGGCAAGGGGAGAATGGGAGGGGCTTAAAAACATAATGGTCAAATGACCACAAATGTGTTCCCTTGCCTAGACACAGGGGGTGTCTCACATGACCCGATGTCCCACATTCCCCTGCTCTGCCCTAGGTAGTTATAACTCATATCTGTGCTGAATAATCTGTTAGATTTAATGGAAGGTTTTAATTTACCTGTGAAGTTAGAGAGTTTTAGAAGCTGCAGCGTGAAGTGACGAGCAAACTGTAACTTTCCTCGTTGAGTTTCATTTCAGCATGATGACGCTGGCGATGGCCCCTCCCCTGCTGCTCTGGTCCACTTCCTGGTTTCGTTTAACTCTTTCCACTCTGTTCAAATTGGGAACTACGGTGGCCCTGAGAGCTCAACGCCCAGCAGTTTAAGAAAACACATGCAAGTGGACAAATTACAAGCAAAGTGAGAAAAAATCTTCATCAGTTTCACAACACAACACAACACATTACAGAAACGTGCAGCAAATACAGAACGACAACTTAAGTGTTTCCAGAAAACAGCTAAAAGTGATGGACACTGATGTCATAGGAGACACAAAAACGACCATTAGCCTACATCAAACAAATTCGGTTCCTCACAGGGGTCGACAACCTGCGGCTCTGGAGCCCCATGCGGCTCTTCAGTGGCCCCTGTACAGTGTTGTGTATATTTTTCGCGAATGGTGAACTTAACGAATCTGTTTTCATATGATTAACGTGAACGTCAGGATGAACGTGAGTGAACGTCAAGTTCATTTTTGAAAACATTATCATCTTATCAGGCCAACATGAAATACCAGGAGCGGGTAGATTGTGTGTGTGTTTGTGTTCCCAAACAGCGCACACACTCACTGGGCCCGGGGCTCAGTCCCCGCCCACTCGCTCGGAGAGACACAGTGAGATCGGAGCTCAGAAGAGTTGACAAAATTGTTCTTTTGATAATAAAGGTTACCTTCCCCTGCACAAAATGGACAATGCATTGCCTCACAAACAGGGGCTTGCTTGTTAGCGCTGTTTATTCAGATTAACAGTAAAACCCAGCATATCTCCAGCTCAGACCAGAGGAGTCAATTCGCACTAAAGACAACATGATATTTGAGATTGTATACAGCCCAGTGGGTCTCCGCGGGTTAAAAGTAGACATCTGCAGTAATAAAGTTTATGATTTATAAAAATAAACCAAAAATGTTTACAGTTTAGCAAATTTTCCAAGATCACTGACAGACACCGACTAAAATCTGATACTAAAGACAAAGATGTGAGAAACAACCCTGTTGAATTCCACTGTACAATAAAAAAACTAGACTAGTGTCAGAAAGTGTAAAGAACCAGGAATCATTGAGACAGATCTCTTGTAATAAGATGTAGTTTAGGCCCCTTAACATTTATCTCAGTGCAAAATACTGAACCTGTGATCTGCTCCAAACAGTGGGGGCCTTGGACTGTAATCCTTCTAGTAGTGTGATGTGTAGAGGAACTTCTTTAGTCTTTAATATATAAATCCAGACGAGCTGTGACATGAAAGAATGACACAAATGAATCTGTATATATGTAGTTTATTACGTCAATATTTCAACGATTGAAACACTTGATAAAATGCTTGAATTTAAACCAACACCACATTATAACTTTACCATTCCTATATAAAAGGATCAGACAATAACAATAACTAGAAACATTTCACTGTGTACATACATTTTTTCCAGATTTAGATGGGGTCCCTGTGACCTTTGACCAATGTTATTCATCAATAGATCTTTGATTTAAAGGATAAATGATCAACAGTTTCTTATTTGCAGTTCTGTGAGGCCACCGTGACCTTTGACCTTTGGCCAGCAGAATCTAACCAGTTCATCCTTGAGTCCAAGTGAATGTTTCTACCTAATATGAAGAAATTCCCACTGGGTGTTCATGGGTTTCGCGTTATCTAGAATGGGATGGATGGACTAGGGAGTTTGAGGTACAGTTGTAATGATGAGAGGGGCGGAGTTTGTTCCATTATAATTCGGCTGAGGGCAGAAGAACGGATAAAGTTTCTCTGTAAAACAGCAGCCAGTGATACAACCGATTCGTGATTTAGAGTCTGCATTGTAAAAAGACACCTCACCTTTGTTGTAGTCTACAAAGACGCCAAACTTCTGAAGCTCTGCTTTCAATATTTTACTTTCTGAGTCTACACTTGTTTCATATTTGCCCTCATCGAATTTAAAGATCCAATATCCATTTTCAACTGACGCACTTGTCGTTTTCTTTCTATCCACCGACTCCCTGACCACGCCAACGATCCATTTTATCTTTCCTTTCACCTGCACCTCAAAGTAAAACTTCCCTGTTGTGAATCCCTCTTTTGCCAAAACCTGACAAAATGCTTGAAATCTCTTTGGATTGTCGGTAACTTTGTCCTTTTCAATGTTGTCTTCTTCTGTAACTTGTTTTCCGTCTTCGCTGATGACAAGTAAGTAAAATGCAGTGTCAGGGTCAAGGCTCAATTCGACCGCGTGCTCTCTCATTCTTTTCATTCTGATCTCAGGAATCTCTTCCATTATTTCCTCGACTCTCTGTTTCAGCCGAGTCAGGTGTCCTCTCGTTGCCTGGAAAGACAGGTCAGGGTAGAGATCTGTGTCGGGGCAGCTCTTGTGAGGAGGTTTGGACAAGGTCTGGAAGCTCTGGAGGAAGTGATAGTGATCCTCTGACTGTGACAGATGTTCCAGCTGACTGCTTCGGCTCTTGAGCTCAGTCACTTCCCTCCTCAGTTCTTTGAGAAACTCTTCACCCTTTTGCTTCATTGCACTGTGCCTCTGCCGGATCGCCTCAACTACCTCGGCCTGGCTCGCCTGAATGGACTGGATCAACTCAGTGAACACCTGCACGGTGGCTTTTTCCTCTTTTTCAGAATCTACCTGGCTGACATCGAGTACTTTTTCAACCTCAGCTATCTTCTCAATGCGTGTTTGAATCAACTTCTGGATGTTTGCCTGAGCCTCGTCTTTTGTTGCCGCCACTTTTTCATATTGCTCCTCCAGGGGGACAGCGTTGTGACCCTTGTGATCGTCTTTCAAACACAGGACGCAAATGAAGGCCTGCTCCTTCAAGCAGTACAGCTCGGTCATCTTGTTGTGTGTCTTGCACATCCTGTCGTCGAGATTCTTCACTGGCTCTAATAATGTGTGGCCTTTGAGCCCAGCAACTCTCCGATGAGGCTCCAGGTGTGACTCACAGAAAGAAGTCAGACACGTCAGGCAAGATTTAACGGCCTTTTCTTTTATCTCAGAGCAGATGTCACAAAGAACGTCAACCGCCGGAAGCTGTGGGCCTGGAGTTGAGGCTTTGACTTGAACCAACTTCTTAAACTCATCAGCTAACTCTGACATGACAGTGTTGACTCGGAGTTCAGGTCTTGTGGAGAATGTCTGATTGCACATCGGACACTGGCAAGTGTCCCCGCTGTCCCAGTACGTGTTGATACATGTGCTGCAGAAGTTGTGCCCACACTGGATTGAGACTGGGTCTGTGAACACGTCCAGACAGATGGAACACAGTAACCTCTCCTCTGACAGCAGAGAGCTGGCTGATGCCATATCTGGACAAAAACATGGTAGGCAGTTATAACTCATATCTGTGCTGAATAATCTGTTAGATTTAATGGAAGGTTTTTATTTACCTGTGAAGTTTGAGAGATTTAAAAGCAGCAGCTTGAAGTGACGAGCAACCTGTAACTTCCCTCGTTGAGTTTCATTTCAGCATGATGACGCTGGTGAGGGCCCCTCCCCTGCTGCTCTGCTCCACTTCCTGGCTTCATTTAACTCTTTCCACTCTGTTCACATTGGAAACTCACAAAGGATGTTAAATAAGTTGTGGCAGCGTGCTGTAAGAACAAAGGGATTTGGGGTGATGACCTTTCGTGCCATTCATGGGAAGGCTGTGGCTCAGGGGGTAGAGCGGGTCATCCACTATCAAGGAGGTTGGTGGATCGATCTCCCCACAAAGTGTCTTTGGGCAAGATACTGAACCCCACAGCTCCGACAGTGTGAGAAAGGGCTGCACATAGTGTATGAATGTTTGTGAAAGGGTGAAGTGGTCATCAGGACTAGAAAAACATTTTTTTTATTGTGCATGTTTTTGTCTGTTTTTAATTGCAAAGAATCGTTGTGTATTACTGAGTCACTGGTGTTATTTTATTCATGTGAAGCACCGTGTGACTTTGGTCTGAGAACGGACCTATAGCCTTTTGAATAAACTTTACTAATGTTCTTACTTACTCACACACGGACCATATAACCTACCCTTATCCAAACTCTTGCCCCGTGCACAGACGGATAAATCCCTCCACCTTCTCCCGGCTCCACAGAATAGTCACTGAAGCATTCAGGCAGGAGATTCTTACATATTCCCGCTGCACCTCTCTAAGGTCTCAGTTCAAACTGGCTTTTCCCAATCAAGCAAACACACGAGGCAAAGAGGATTTCTCAGTCCTTTTTCGTGATAAGATTCTTGTCTGCCTGAATAGTGCTGCTGTGTTATCATTCCTCCTTAACTCTGTCAAACCAAGAGTTGTTTTGTCTTTGCAGGACGGCTACGGAACTCTGACCACAAGAGGTCAGGCTCAACAAGCAGCGGTGACATGGATTGAACTTTGCTCCGATGCACTTTTACAGAGGGCGAAGCTGCGTTCTGGACAAAACACTGTTTACAGACTTAAACATGCAGACCTACTTACCATGCAAACAAAAACACATTAGAGTGCAGAGTAATTCTATTTCCTTTTGTTATCTAGTTAGTTTAATTAATCGCTTAAATCTTGTCCTGTATAAAGAAAAAAAAGAAAATAATTAAAATCTCTATTTACCCATTAGTATCACATATTACGGCATTATGTGGAGCTCACACCTCCAAGGCCCAACAATCCCCTTGTGAAACCTGATTTAAATTTACTAGATCCAGATTTTCATTCATGATCCCTATTCTCTTAGAAATCGATGAAAATGTAAAACAAAATGTTGTATTTCGCAATGTTTTATACAATGAAAAATAAAATCCTGGATTCACACCTCAGATCTGGATCTGCACAAAAATGGACTGGCTTCTTCCTTTGGTCATTCCCCACCCTGACAGACAATTTCATGAAAATTGGTGAAGCTATTTTTACATAATCACTCCCAATGATAATATGTGCATCTTATGTCATTCTCACACACACACAAACACACATACACAAACACACACACCAGTGTAAGGGCAGGAGCACAGAGACAGGAGTCAGGAGTGAAAGAAGTGGGCAGACGACCATTGATTGACAAATCTGATACCAAAGACAAAGATGTGAGAAACAACCCTGTTGAATTCCACTGTACAGTAAAACTAAACTAGTGTCAGAAACTGTAAAGAACCAGGAATCATTGAGACAGATCTCTTGTAATAAAATGTAGTTTAGGCCCCTTAACATTTATCTCAGGGCAAAATACTGAACCTGTGATCTGTTCCAAACAGTGGGGGCCTTGGACTTTAATCCTTTGAGTAGTGTGATGTGTAAAGGAACTTCTTTAGTCTTTAATATATAAATCCAGCCGAGCTGTGAAGTGAAAGAATGACACAACATAATCTGTATATATACAGTTTATTACGTCAATATTTCAACGATTGAAACACTTGATAACATATTGGAATTAAACCAACACCACATTATGACAGTAAACTTTTTCCTTCTTATATAAAAGGATCAGACAATAACAATAACTAGAAACACTTCACTTTGTTCATACATTTTTTTCCAGTGAATGTTTCAACCAAATTTAAAGAAATTCCCACTTGGTGTTCATGGGTTTCATATTCTCCAGAATGTGACGGATGGACTAGTGAGTTTGAGGTACAGGTGTAATGATGAGAGGGGCGGAGTTTCTTTCATTATAATTCCACTGTGGGCAGAAGTATGGATAAAGTTTCTCTGTAAAACAGCAGCCATTGATACAACCGATGCGTGATTTAGAGTCTACATTGTAAAAAGACACCTCACCTTTGTTGTAGTCTACAAAGACGCCCAACCTCTGAAGCTCTTCTTTCAATATTTTAGGTTTTGAGTCTAAAGTTGTTTTATATTTTCCCTCATAAAATGAAAAGGTCCAATATCCATTTTCAACTGACGCACTTGTTTTGGTCTTTCTATCCACCGACTCCCTGACCACGCCAATGATCCAACTTATCTTTCCTTTCACCTGCACCTCAAAGTAAAACTTCCCTGTCGTGAATCCCTCTTTTGCCAAAACCTCACAACATATATCAAATCTCTTTGGATTGTCTGTAACTTCATCCTCTTCAATGTTGTCTTCTTCTGTAACTTGTTTTCCGTCGTCGCTGATGACAAGTGAGTAAAATGCAGTGTCGGGGTCAAGGGTCAAGTCGACCGCGTGCTCTCTCATTCTCTTCATTCTGATCTCAGGAATCTCTTCCATTATTTCCTCGACTCTCTGTTTCAGCCGAGTCAGGTGTCCTCGCGTTGCCTGGAAAGACAGGTCAGGGCCGAGATCTGTGTCGGGGCAACTCTTGTGAGGAGGTTTGGACAAGGTCTGGAAGCTCTGGAGGAAATGATAGTGATCCTCTGACTGTGAAAGATGTTCCAGCTGACTGCTTCGGCTCTTGAGCTCAGTCACTTCCCTCCTCAGTTCTTTGAGAAACTCTTCACCCTTTTGCTTTATTGCACTGTGCCTCTGCTCGATCGCCTCAACTAGCTCTGCCTGGCTCGCCTGAATGGAGTGGATCAACTCGGTGAACACCTGCACGGTGGCTTGTTTCTCTTTTGCAGAATCTACCTGGCTGACATTGAGTACTTTTTCAGCTTCTGCTATCTTCTCAATCCGTGTTTGAATCAACTTCTGGATGTTTGCCTGAGCCTCGTCTTTTGTTGCCGCCACTTTTTCATAATGCTCCTCCAGGAGGACAGCGTTGTGACCCTTGTGATCGTCTTTCAAACACAGGACGCAAATGAAGGCCTGCTCCTTCAAGCAGTACAGCTCGGTCATCTTGTTGTGTGTCTTGCACATCCTGTCGTCAAGATTCTTCACTGGCTCTAATAATGTGTGGCCTTTGAGCCCAGCAACTCTCCGATGAGGCTCCAGGTGTGACTCACAGAAAGAAGTCAGACACGTCAGGCAAGATTTAACGGCCTTTTCTTTTATCTCAGAGCAGATGTCACAAAGAACGTCAACCGCCGGAAGCTGTGGGCCTGGAGTTGAGGTTTTGACTTGAACCAACTTCTTAAACTCATCAGCTAACTCTGACATGACAGTGTTGACTTGGAGTTCAGGTCTTGTGGAGAATTCCCGTTTGCACATCGGACACTGGCAAGTGTCCCCGCTGTCCCAGTACGTGTTGATACATTTGCTGCAGAAGTTGTGCCCACACTGGATTGAGACTGGGTCTGTGAACACGTCCAGACAGATGGAACACAGTAACCTCTCCTCTGACAGCAGAGAACTGGCCGATGCCATATCTGCACAAAAACATGGCAGGCAGTTATAACTCATATCTGTGCTGAATAATCTGTTAGATTTAATGAAAGGTTTTAATTTACCTGTGAAGTTTGAGAGATTTAAAAGCAGCAGCTTGAAGTGTCGAGCAACCTGTAACTTTCCTCGTTGAGTTTCATTTCAGCATGATGACGCTGGTGATGGCCCCTCCCCCTGCTGCTCTGCTCCACTTCCTGGCTTCGTTTAACTCTTTCCACTCTGTTCACATTGGAAACTCACAAAGGATGTTTAATAAGTTGTGGCAGCGTGCTGTTAAAACAAAGGGATTTGGGATGATGACCTTTCGTGCCATTCATTGGGAGGCTGTGGCTCAGGGGGTAGAGCGGGTCATCCACTATCAAGGAGGAGGGTGGATCGATCTCACCACAAAGTGTCTTTAGGCAAGATACTGAACCCCACAGCTCTGACAGTGTGTGAGAAAGGGCTGCACATAGTGTGTGAATGTGTGTGAAAGGGTGAAGTGGTCATCAGGACTAGAAAAACGTTATATATTTCCACAGACCATTTGCTATTTCATCCTGTTTAATTTTTAATTCCCCTTTTCACGAAATAAATCGTCTCTGTGCTGTCTTCATGTGGCACAGAACGATGCTGCTGCTTGGCCCCAACACTATGGAACACACTCCCTCCAGATTTATATTCTGCAGTGTCTGTTGAAGCCTTTAAAAACACATTTTATTCACTCTGGCCTTTGTCTCACCTGCATTTAAATCGTGGAATCCATGCGTTTTTTTATTGGTCATGTTTTTCTCTGTTTTTTATTGCAAAGAATCGTTGTGTTTTACTGAGTCACTGGTGTTATTTTATTCATGTGAAGCACCGTGTGACTTTGGTCTGAGAAAGGAGCTACAGCCTATTGAATAAACTTTACTAATTTACTTACTTACTCACACACGGACCATATAACCTGCCCTTATCCAAACTCTTGCCCCGTGCACAGACGGATAAATCCCTCCACCTTCTCCCGGCTCCACAGAATAGTCACTGAAGCATTCAGCCAGGAGATTCTCACATGTTCCCGCTGCACCTCTCTAAGGTCTCAGTTCAAACTGGCTTTTCCCAATCAAGCAAACACACGAGGCAAAGAGGATTTCTCAGTCCTCTTTCGTGATAAGATTCTTGTCTGCCTGAATAGTGCTGCTGTGTTATCATTCCTCCTTAACTCTGTGAAACCAAGAGTTGTTCTGTCTTTGCAGGATGGCTATGGAAGTCTGACCACAAGAGGTCAGGCTCAACAAGCAGCGGACACGTGGATTGAACTTTGCTCCGATGCACTTTTACAAAAGGGGGAAGCTGCGTTCTGGACAAAACACTGTTTACAGACTTAAACATGCAGACCTACTTACCATGCAAACAAAAACACAAAGTGCAGAATAATTATATTTCCTTTTGTTATCTAGTTAGTTTCGTTAATCGCTTGAATCTTGTCCTGTATAAAGAAAAAAAAGAAAATAATTTAAATCTCTATTTACCCATTAGTGTCACATATTACGGCATTATGTAGAGCTCACACCTCCAAGGCCCAACAGTCCCCTTGTGAAACCTGATTTAAATTTACTGGATCCAGATTTTCATTCATGATCCCTATTCTCTTAGAAATCGATGAAAATGTAAAACAAAATGTTGTATTTCGCAGTGTTTTATACAATGAAAAATAAAATCCTGGATTCACACCTCAGATCTGGATCTGCACAAAAATGGACTGGCTTCTTCCTTCGGTCATTCCCCACCCTGACAGACAGTTTCATGAAAATTGGTGAAGCTGTTTTTACATAATCACTCCCAATGATAATATGTGCATCTTATGTCATTCTCACACGCACACAAACACACATACACAAACACACACACCAGTGTAAGGGCAGGAGCACAGAGACAGGAGTCAGGAGTGAAAGAAGTGGGCAGACGACCATTGATTGACAAATCTGATACCAAAGACAAAGATGTGAGAAACAACCCTGTTGAATTCCACTGTACAGTAAAACTAAACTAGTGTCAGAAAGTGTAAAGAGCCAGGAATCATTGAGACAGATCTCTTGTAATAAGATGTAGTTTAGGCCCCTTAACATTTATCTCAGTGCAAAATACTGAACCTGTGATCTGCTTCAAACAGAGGGGGCCTTGGACTGTAATCCTTCGAGTAGTGTGATGTGTAGAGGAACTTTTTTAGTCTTTAATATATAAATCCAGCCGAGCTGTGACATGAAAGAATGACACAACAGAATCTGTATATATGCAGTTTATTATCTCAATATTTCAACGATTGAAACACTTGATAAAATATTGGAATTAAACCAACACCACATTATGACAGTACACTTTTTCCTTCTTATATAAAAGGATCAGACAATAACAATAACTAGAAACACTTCACTTTGTACATACATTTTTTTCCAGTGAATGTTTTAACCAAATTTAAAGAAATTCCCACTTGGTGTTCATGGGTTTCATGTTCTCCAGAATGGGACGGATGGACTAGTGAGTTTGAGGTACAGGTGTAATGATGAGAGGGGCGGAGTTTGTTCCATTATCATTCGGCTGAGGGCAGAAGAACGGATAAAGTTTCTCTGTAAAACGGCAGCCCGTGATACAACCGATGCGTGATTTAGAGTCTACATTGTAAAAAGACACCTCACCTTTGTTGTAGTCTACAAAGACGCCCAACCTCTGAAGCTCTTCTTTCAATATTTTAGGTTTTGACTCTGCAGATGTTTGATATTTGCCCTCATCCAATCTAAAGATCCAAAATCCATTTACAATTGACGATCTTGCCGCATTCTTTCTCTCAACCGACTCCCTGACCACGCCAACGAGCCAACGTATCTTTCCTTTCACCTGCACCTCAAAGTAAAACTTCCCTGTTGTGAATCCCTCTTTTGCCAAAACCCGACAATATGTATCAAATCTCTCTGGATTGTCAGTAACTTCATCCTTTTCAATGTTGTCTTCATGTGTAACTTGTTTTCCGTCTTCGCTGATGACAAGTGAGTAAAATGCAGTGTCAGGGTCAAGGCTCAAGTCGACCGCGTGCTCTCTCATTCTTTTCATTCTGATCTCAGGAATCTCTTCCATTATTTCATCGACTCTCTGCTTCAGCCGAGTCAGGTGTCCTTGCGTTGCCTGGAAAGACAGGTCAGGGCCGAGATCTGTGTCGGGGCAGCTCTTGTGAGGAGGTTTGGACAAGGTCTGGAAGCTCTGGAGGAAATGATAGTGATCCTCTGACTGTGACAGATGTTCCAGCTGACTGCTTCGGCTCTTGAGCTCAGTCACTTCCCTCCTCAGTTCTTTGAGAAACTCTTCACCCTTTTGCTTTATTGCACTGTGCCTCTGCTCGATCGCTTCAACTACCTCGGCCTGGCTCGCCTGAATGGACTGGATCAACTCGGTGAACACCTGCACGGTGGCTTGTTTCTCTTTTTCAGAATCTACCTGACTGACATCTAGTACTTTTTCAACCTCAGCTATCTTCTCAATCCGTGTTTGTATCAACTTGTGGATGTTTGCCTGAGCCTCGTCTTTTGTTGCCGCCACTTTTTCATATTGCTCCTCCAGGGGGACAGCGTTGTGACCCTTGTGATCGGCTTTCAAACACAGGACACAAATGAAGGCCTCCTCCTTCAAGCAGTACAGCTCTGTCATCTTGTTGTGTGTCTTGCACATCCTGTCGTCGAGATTCTTCACTGGCTCTAATAATGTGTGGCCTTTGAGCCGAGCAACTCTCCGATGCGGCTCCAGGTGTGACTCACAGAAAGAAGTCAGACAGGTCAGGCAAGATTTAACGGCCTTTTCTTTTATCTCAGAGCAGATGTCACAAAGAACGTCAACCACCGGAAGCTGTGGGCCTGGAGTTGAGGCTTTGACTTGAACCAACTTCTTAAACTCATCAGCTAACTCTGAGATGAAAGTGTTGACTTGGAGTTCAGGTCTTGTGGAGAATTCCCGTTTGCACACCGGACACTGGCAAGTGTCCCTGCTGTCCCAGTACGTGTTGATACATGTGCTGCAGAAGTTGTGCCCACACTGGATTGAGACTGGGTCTGTGAACACGTCCAGACAAATGGAACACAGTAACCTCTCCTCTGACAGCACACAGCTGGCTGATGCCATATCTGGACAAAAACATGGCAGGCAGTTATAACTCATATCTGTGCTGAATAATCTGTTAGATTTAATGGAAGGTTTTAATTTACCTGTGAAGTTTGTGAGTTTTAAAAGCAGCAGCTTGAAGTGACGAGCAAACTGTAACTTTCCTCGTTGAGTTTCATTTCAGCATGATGACGCTGGTGAGGGCCCCTCCCCTGCTGCTCTGCTCCACCTCCTTGCTTCGTTTAACTCTTTCCACTCTGTTCACATTGGAAACTCACAAAGGATGTTAAATAAGTTGTGGCAGCGTGCTGTTAAAACAAAGGGATTTGGGCTGATGACCTTTCGTGCCATTCATGGGGAGGCTGTGGCTCAGGGGATAGAGCGGGTCGTCCACTAACGAGGATGTACGTGGATCTATCTCCCCACAAAGTGTCTTTAGGCAAGATACTGAACCCCACAGCTCCAACAGTGTGTGAGAAAGGGCTGCACATAGTGTATGAAAGTGTGTGAAAGGGTGAAGTGGATACAGGACTAGGAAAACGTTATATTTCCACAGACCATTTGCTATTTCATCCTGTTTAATTCCCCTTTTCACGAAATAATTGGTCTCTGTGCTGTCTTCATGTGGCACAGAACGACGCTGCTGCGTGGCCCCAACACTATGGAACACACTCCCTCCAGAGTTATATTCTGCGGAATCTGTTGAAGCCTTTAAAAACATATTTTATTCACTCTGGCCTTTGTCTCACCTGCATTTAAATCGTGGAATCCATGCGTTTTTTTATTGGTCATATTTTTCTCTGTATTACTGAGTCACTGTTGTTATTTCATTCATGTGAAGCACCGTGTGACTTTGGTCTGAGAAAGGAGCTATAGCCCATTGAATAAACTTTACTAATTTACTTACTTACTCACACACGGACCATATAACCTGCCCTTATCCAAACTATTGCCCCGTGCACAGACGGATAAATCCCTCCACCTTCTCCCGGCTCCACAGAATAGTCACTGAAGCATTCAGCCAGGAGATTCTCACATGTTCCCGCTGCACCTCTCTAAGGTCTCAGTTCAAACTGGCTTTTCCCAATCAAGCAAACACACGAGGCAAAGAGGATTTCTCAGTCCTTTTTCGTGATAAGATTCTTGTCTGCCTGAATAGTGCTGCTGTGTTATCATTCCTCCTTAACTCTGTGGAACCAAGAATTGTTCTGTCTTTGCAGGACGGCTACGGAAGTCTGACCACAAGAGGTCAGGCTCAACAAGCAGCGGACACGTGGATTGAACTTTGCTCCGATGCACGTTTACAGAGGGCGAACCTGCGTTCGGGACAAAACACTGTTTACAGACTTAAACATGCAGACCTACTTACCATGCAAACAAAAACACAAAGTGCAGAATAATTATATTTCCCTGGACCCTTTGTTATCTAGGTAGTTTCATTAATCGCTTAAATCTTGTCCTGTATAAAGAAAAAAAAGAAAATATGGCGACGCCTGCGAGCTAGTTCTGGCAGGCAACTCGAGCTGCACTGCGCCAATCACGTGACATACATCATGTGACATACATCATGTGATATACCTCAATCTCCACAACCATCTATAATACACACCCACCTTATCAGGTGGTCTATTTAACCAGAGAGACATTTCCCATCAACCCCTCTTGCTCGCACTGCTGCTGCAGTATGGCTACCTGTTGCTACAGCGTCTCAGCCGTTGACCGTTGTTCCTCCGTGGGTCGTTGTCTCTCTCAATCCGAGTAATTCCTCCTCTGAAGAAGTTCGCTTTATTTCCGAAATGTCGGCTCGGTCCTTCAAGATTCACTACGTGTGAATCGGACGTCAAGCGTCTGCGCCACGACTCCCGCGGGCCTCTCAGCGCGCACCACATCCTGGAGGAGCTGCGCACCCGAAGCGTTTAATTCATCGGGTCTGAGCCACGAGTTAGTTTCAACTACTTCTTGACTGAAGGCGGCTCCGCGAGGCCGAACAAACGCTGGTGGCAGCGTCACTGACGGCAGCTTCGCTGACGGATTCTTCCCGGGACATCTCTGCTCTACCAACTTCTCCCTCACCGCGGGATGTTGTCCCTCGGAGGCAGAGGAAGCGCGCCTGGATCCGCTGGGGCTTTCATCCTGTCTCCTCTGCTGAATGAAGTCTGCACTGAACGTTATAAATGAAACAATTCAGGCTGGAATCACACGCCATCTTCCTTGCACGTGATGTAAACAAAATTACGGGACCGGCTCGTGTTATAGTACTTCCTGGTACGTCACTCCAGCAGGATTATGGGAGTTGTAGTCCAATCTCCAGCCATGGGTCTGAAGCTTCTGTCTCCTGACAACAGTACCTTTCCCAAAGGAATCAAATGCTAGCAGGTAATATGTTTTGTTATTCCGGAAACTTTCAATTATATAATATAATATATATGTGGGTGGAGTGGTCTTCCTCCAACCAAGGGTTGGGGTTCAATCTTGTGCAGGGTGCTGGGCCCTCAGGTGGGCCCTCATAGATGTTGAATGCAATAATTGTAAATAGCTTGTATATATGACTTTCTTATGACTTCTGGCATGCGATGATTTCGCAACGGACGTGCCATGTGCTATATTTATCGCATTGCACATGCCCGAGTTTCAGGGATAGGAAGGGAGCGAGATGGCTCACTCCTCAGCTACTTCCATCAGCACCTCCGGTAAAACAAAGTTTATTACAGCTGCGCGAATAACACGCACATGAGGTAACTAACGAATGATCGAATATTAAATTCGCGGGCAACTATTTTGTCTTCGGATTGTCAACTACAATCTGTACTTTGAGGAAGTGCACCAGAAAATTCTGGACATCCTTCATTGGATGTGAGAGAGTGGTGGTTTACTGTTGTGTCAAGACACCACAAGACTTCTGTGCGCAGCGTTGTCGTAAGGCCTGCATGATTATGGCCAAAATCATAATTACGATTATTTAGATCAATATTAATATCATGATTATTCATACATTTTAGGAACAATATATTTTTATAGCATTTTCATGTTTAAAGGCACAAGAACACTGCTTCACTTCCATGTTGTGCTACATTCCAGCTAATGTACACATCTTTCATTAGGTCCTGGGCAATCGACTCTCCTGTCGGTTCTTATGGGAAAAAATGACGTCTGTAAGCATCGACTCTTCATTGCAAATTACAATCAATGCAGTGAATTGTCAGGGACATGTACGGCTCCATTGTTGTGCTTGATCATTGCTCACAGTATTTATTGGACACATGTCTTTGGCCAAATGAAATGCGATCGCATCAGTTATTCCAGTGTGTCTTCGGGAAGGGGATGGATACGCTGTCGCACCATGCATGGTCGTTTATGGTTTTCTCTGTTGACGTTGGACATGGACGGAGATTCAGGGAGGTAATGTTAGTTTTGGCCTTGATGCACTTGTTGTACTATGGTTGTGGGTCGTTTTTTCAGGTGGTTAAACAAGGTAGTTGTATTGCTATGCGGCGCAAACACAACTCTAAACGCACTCTGGCATGATTTGTTCTTGGTTATCATCACTTGCCCTAAATTCCAAAACTACCATACAACGGTTGATGATCCTTTTCGAAGGACTAGCTCCTTGCCTTCTGCTCCTGTTAATTGATTTACCTTTCACACGACACCGTGATTGGCTACTCTCTGTCTCTACTCTCTAAGAAATACCGGAACTGGCTGCAGACAAAACGTTGTTCTGGCTACCGCTGCAGTGTGCGTGCATGACAACTCCCATTTTGTTCTCCCTCTGGTGGTTAGCGAATGTTAGTCGAGAAAGCGCTTGATTTGATATGTAGCAAAGCACGCATTTTAAATGTCAATATCGCTGACTATCATGCAATTCGATTAATTGTGCAGCCCTAGTTGTTGTGGCTCCCTTTGTCACTCTGAGGTCTGTAAATAGATAGATAGATAGATTACTTTATTCATCCCCGAAGGGAAATTAAGTCGTCATAGCAGCCGGTACATTTGATTACAATAAAATACAATACAATAGAATAAAATATTGAGGTAGAAAGAATAAAAAACAGAAACACAAGATAAATAGGTAGATAAGGTGCAGTGGCAGATGATGGTAATAGTACTGATGATATGATGGTAATGTTATTGTTAGATAGTATATAAAAAATTGTATAGTATATATAATATATATTTATATATGATAGTAATTATAATAGCAGTATATAGTAATAATAGCAGTAACAGTATATATAATAATAGTCAAATATAATAATAATAATAATAACATGTACACATGTATAAATATGTGTATATAGACTTATATATACAAAGAATATACAAAGAGTATGATATAATATATAGTACGGATATAAGTATTTGGCGATGCAATAGATAATATAATGTACTATGAGTGTAAGAATATGTAGACAGAGTGTGCAAAAGACAATATTATTGTATAAAATGATGAATTGAGACAGGTATATTTAGTTTAGTTCAGTGATGGTGGCTCTGACAGAGGTAGATGCGTTGTACAGTCTTATTGCGGTTGGGAGGAACGACTTCCTGTATCGTTCCTTAGAGCAGCGGGGTTGAATGAGTCTTTGGCTGAAGCTGCTCCTTAGCTTGTCCAGTGTTTTGTGGAGGGGTGAGACGGATTGTCCATGATTGCCAGCATTTCAGGTGGTTTGCTGGACTTAGAGTGTTAAATTCTGGGGTATAGGTTGCCATGTGCCAAGTTCACAATATATTCTCCTACAGCCAGGGCAGTTGGGGGGAACCTCACCAGGCAGTATATAGTCTCCCGCGACAATGTGCCTACAGCGAATGACCACACCACGGGGGTGCATGGTGCGCATCACAGTTTCACAGGTAGCATATTCTCCTGCAGGCATGCGCCATGGAGAATGGCCCCACCGCGGCGGTGAATGGCACACATAATCAGTTTCACAAGGTAGCATATTCTCCTGCAGGCATGCGCCTATGGCGATTAGCTACACCGCAGTGGCATGGCACACATAACAGGCTCACTAGGTAGCATATTCTCCAGCAGGCATGCGCCTATGGAGAATAGCCACACCGCAGTGGCGTGGAACACATAACAGGCTCACTAGGTAGCATATTCTCCAGCAGGCATGCGCCTATGGAGAATAGCCACACCGCAGTGGCGTGGAACACATAACAGGCTCACTAGGTAGCATATTCTCCAGCAGGCATGCGCCTATGGAGAATAGCCACACCGCAGTGGCGTGGAACACATAACAGGCTCACTAGGTAGCATATTCTCCTGCAGGCATGCGCCATGGAGAATGGCCCCAACGCGGCGGTGAATGGCGCACATAATCAGTTTCACAAGGTAGCATATTCTCCTGCAGGCATGCGCCTATGGAGAATAGCCACACCGCAGTGGCGTGGAACACATAACAGGCTCACTAGGTAGCATATTCTCCAGCAGGCATGCGCCTATGGAGAATAGCCACACCGCAGTGGCGTGGAACACATAACAGGCTCACTAGGTAGCATATTCTCCAGCAGGCATGCGCCTATGGAGAATAGCCACACCGCAGTGGCGTGGAACACATAACAGGCTCACTAGGTAGCATATTCTCCAGCAGGCATGCGCCTATGGAGAATAGCCACACCGCAGTGGCGTGGAACACATAACAGGCTCACTAGGTAGCATATTCTCCAGCAGGCATGCGCCTATGGAGAATAGCCACAACGCAGTGGCGTGGAACACATAACAGGCTCACTAGGTAGCATATTTTCCAGCAGGCATGCGCCTATGGAGAATAGCCACACCGCAGTGGCGTGGAACACATAACAGGCTCACTGGGTAGCATATTCTCCAGCAGGCATGCGCCTATGGAGAATAGCCACACCGCAGTGGCGTGGAACACATAACAGGCTCACTGGGTAGCATATTTTCCAGCAGGCATGCGCCTATGGAGAATGGCCACACCGCGGCGTTGAATGGCGCACACATAACAGATACCGATTCATCCGTCAGGCTCCAAATCTGTGCAGTGTTGGGGGGTTACAGTATTAGCGCATCACTCCCATCATTCCTGTGTTAGCATATGGGGAGTGATTAAGTTGGAGCCTAGACGCCAAACACAAACATGTTCTACTGTGAATAATAAATATCGTAATAAATAAGATAAATAATCAAACGTGAGTTGTCGGACTGAAATGGAGCGAAGCCAGCGAGCTAGCTCTGGCAGGCAACACGAGCTGCGCTGCTTCAGTCATGTGCCATACATCAGGTGACATAAATCATGTGACATATATCAGGTGACATACTTCACTTGCCACAATAAGCCACAGCACTCATCCACCGCATTAGGCGGTCTGTTTAAGCAGAGGGAATTCCATCTGTCCAACCATACCCGAGCGTCTTGACCCCATGGTATTCATCCAATTCCTACAGAACAGTGAATAGATCAAGAACCAATAACCTTGTCATGTGTCAATGCTGCTACAATAGAAAAGCTATGAATCCTCAATGATGACAGTCTTACCTAACATTTACCTTGGCTTTATATTTCCTTATTACTGAATTGTTGTCAAGGTGAGTCAGAGTATACGATAACGGAAGCAGTCTAACAGGAAATCTGACAAGGACGCTTATTTAATCTTCTACATGACCTTATCCTCTCTAGTCTTAGAAGAACACATGTTCACAACAAGTCTGATAGATCTTGTCGAGACTTCTGAATTATCATTGTTAAGAATAATACTGCTTTCTGTTCTTTCTCCTCTATGATCAAACGCTCGCATCCCTCTTCAACCAATCAATGGTCGAAAATGCATGACGAGATCTCCTCAAAGCTTCGCCATCCCTGCCAGAGCTGAGGCCTAACACCTGGATGCTGTCCCCGCACTTACTAAGATGTGGCACCGCTAGGACTGCAACACTCCATCATCAATGCTACTCATGCTATGTTGGACACCACAAGAAGGGATATTGACTCTCAAACATCATCTGCAGCCTTGATGTTTTAATATGTATTCTCCGCTGCATAAATCCTTTGTTGCATGTCAGATCTCGGGATCCATCACGTCTCTGCGTCCGGGGTAGTCACAGGCATGTTTCGGCGCGCCTTCATCCCCTCAAATGGTGACGATACAATGCGAACGATGCCAAGGGATTCATTGCACCCTTGCCGTGGCATACATCTGTTCCTGTCCATCCTGGGAGAGGGATCCCTCACATGTGGCTCTCTCTGAGGTTTCTACATTTTCCCGTGTTTATGGGGGTTTGTTGGTAGTTTTTCCTTACTCTTGTCGAAGGTTAAGGACAGGATGTCGCATTTGTTAAGCCCGATGAAACGAGTCATGTTTTGAATATTGGCGATACAAACAAAACATGTGAGTGAATAATTTGTATGTGCTTTGCAGACTGATTATTTTATTACATTTCAGGTGGTTTGCTGGGCTTAAAGGGGAAATTCCGGTGCATATGTTGCCATGTGCCAAGTTCACTATATTCCCGTATAGGGAACCTCACCAGGTAGTATATTCCCCCGCAGACAATTTGGCTACAGCGAATGACTACACCGCGGCGGTGAATGGCTCACATAACAGGTTCACTAGTTAGCATATTCTCCTGCAGGCTAATGCCCCTACGGAGAATGGCCACACATAGCAGATACCGATCCGTACGTCAGGCTCCGACTATGTGCAATTTTGGGGGGTTACAAGTATTTGCTCATCACTCCCATCATTCCTGTGTAATCATATGGGGGAGTGATTAAGTTGGAGCCTAGACGCCAAACACTAAATCTGTTGTAATAAATATATTACATGATCAAACGTGAGTTGTCTGACAGAAATATGGCGACGCCTGCGAGCTAGTTCTGGCAGGCAACTCGAGCTGCACTGCGCCAATCACGTGACATACATCATGTGACATACATCATGTGATATACCTCAATCTCCACAACCATCTATAATACACACCCACCTTATCAGGTGGTCTATTTAACCAGAGAGACATTTCCCATCAACCCCTCTTGCTCGCACTGCTGCTGCAGTATGGCTACCTGTTGCTACAGTCCCTCCACCACCCCAGCATCCACCTGTAGGCCCAGCATCCACCTGTAGGCTCCAACGGGGGGTTACAAGTATTTGCTCATCACTCCCATCATTCCTGTGTAATCATATGGGGGAGTGATTAAGTTGGAGCCTAGACGCCAAACACTAAATCTGTTGTAATAAATATATTACATGATCAAACGTGAGTTGTCTGACAGAAATATGGCGACGCCTGCGAGCTAGTTCTGGCAGGCAACTCGAGCTGCACTGCGCCAATCACGTGACATACATCATGTGACATACATCATGTGATATACCTCAATCTCCACAACCATCTATAATACACACCCACCTTATCAGGTGGTCTATTTAACCAGAGAGACATTTCCCATCAACCCCTCTTGCTCGCACTGCTGCTGCAGTATGGCTACCTGTTGCTACAGTCCCTCCACCACCCCAGCATCCACCTGTAGGCCCAGCATCCACCTGTAGGCTCCAACGGGGGGTTACAAGTATTTGCTCATCACTCCCATCATTCCTGTGTAATCATATGGGGGAGTGATTAAGTTGGAGCCTAGACGCCAAACACTAAATCTGTTGTAATAAATATATTACATGATCAAACGTGAGTTGTCTGACAGAAATAATTTAAATCTCTATTTACCCATTAGTGTCACATATTACGGCATTATGTAGAGCTCACACCTCCAAGGCCCAACAATCCCCTTGTGAAACCTGATTTAAATTTACTAGATCCAGATTTTCATTCATGATCCATATTCGCTGAGAAATCAATGAAACTGTTAAACAAAATGTTGTATTTCGCAAGATTTAATACAATGAAAAATAAAATCCTGGATTAACACCTCAGATCTGGATCTGCAAAAAAATTGACTGCCTTCTTCCTTCAGTCATTTCTCATCCTGACAGACAATTTCATGAAAATTGGTGAAGCCGTTTTAACATATTTACTCCCAATGATAATGTGTGCATCGTATATATGTCAATCTCTCACACATACACACATACACACATACACACACACACACACACACACACACACCAGTGTGGGGGCAGGAGCACAGAGGCAGGAGTCAGGAGTGAAAGAACTGGGCAGACGACCATTGATTAACAAATCTGATACTAAAGACAAAGATGTGAGAAACAACCCTGTTGAATTCCACTGTACAGTAAAACTAAACTAGTGTCAGAAAGTGTAAAGAACCAGGAATCATTAAGACAGGTCTCTTGTAATAAAATGTAGTTTAGGCCCCTTAACATTTTTCTCAGGGCAAAATACTGAACCTGTGATCTGCTCAGAACAGTGGGGGCCTTGGACTGTAATCCTTCGAGTAGTGTGATGTGTAGAGGAACTTCTTTAGTCTTTAATATACAAATCCAGCTGAGCTGTGACATGAAAGAATGACACAACAGAATCTGTATATATACAGTTTATTACGTCAATATTTAAACGATCAATATACTTCAATTAAAACCAACACCACATTATGACAGTAAACTTTACCATTCTTATATAAAAGGATCAGACAATAACAATTACTAGAAACACTTCACTGTGTACATACATTTTTTTCCATATTTATATGGTTACCCTGTGACATTTGACCAATGTTATTTGTCAATAGATCTTTGAATCAAAATGATAAATAATCAACAGTTTCTCATTTGTTGTTCTTCAGGCCACCGTGACCTTTGACCTTTGGCTACCAGAATCTAACCAGTTCATCCATGACTCCAAGTGAATGTTTCTACCGAATTTGAAAAAATTCCGACTTGGTGTTCATGGGTTTCGTGTTGTCGAGAATGGGACGGATGGACTAGTGAGTTTGAGGTACAGGTGTAATGATGAGAGGGGCGGAGTTTCTTCCATTTAAATCCGGCTGAGGGCAGAAGTACGGATAAAGTTTCTCTGTAAAACAGCAGCCAGTGATACAACCCATGAGTGATTTAGAGTCTACATTGTAAAAAGACACCTCACCTTTGTTGTAGTCTACAAAGACGCCCAACTTCTGAAGCTCTTCTTTCAATATTTCACTTTCTGAGTATGCAGATGTTTTATATTTGCCCTCACGCAATGAAAAGGTCCAATATCCCTTTTCAACTGACACACTTGTGTTGGTCTTTCTATCCAGCGACTCCCTGACCACGCCAACGACCCAACTTATCTTTCCTTTCACCTGCACCTCAAAGTAAAACTTCCCTGTCGTGAATCCCTCTTTTGCCAAAACCTGACAACCTATTTCAAATCTCTTTGGATTGTCGGTAACTTTGTCCTTTTCAATGATGTCTTCTACTGTAACTTGTTTTCCGTCTTCGCTGATGACAAGTGACTTAAAGTTAGTGTCGGGGTCAAGGGTCAAGTTGACCGCGTGCTCTCTCATTCTTTTCATTCTGATCTCAGGAATCTCTTCCATTATTTCCTCGACTCTCTGTTTCAGCCGAGTCAGGTGTCCTCGCGTTGCCTGGAAAGACAGGTCAGGGCCGAGATCTGTGTCGGGGCAGCTCTTGTGAGGAGGTTTGGACAAGGTCTGGAAGCTCTGGAGGAAATGATAGTGATCCTCTGACTGTGACAGATGTTCCAGCTGACTGCTTCGGCTCTTGAGCTCAGTCACTTCCCTCCTCAGTTCTTTGAGAAACTCTTCACCCTTTTGCTTTATTGCACTGTGCCTCTGCTGGATCGCCTCAACTAGCTCGGCCTGGCTCGCCTGAATGGACTGGATCAACTCGGTGAACACCTGCACGGTGGCTTTTTCCTCCTTTTCAGAATCTACCGGGATGACATCTAGTAATTTTTCAACCTCAGCTATCTTCTCAATGCGTGTTTGTATCAACTTCTGGATGTTTGCCTGAGCCTCGTCTTTTGTTGCCGCAACTTTTTCATAATGCTCCTCCAGGAGGACAGCGCTGTGACCCTTGTGATCGGCTTTCAAACACAGGACACAAATGAAGGCCTGCTCATTCGAGCAGTACAGCTCTGTCATCTTGTTGTGTGTCTTGCACATCCTGTCGTCGAGATTCTTCACTGGCTCTAATAATGTGTGGCCTTTGAGCCCAGCAACTCTCCGATGCGGCTCCAGGTGTGACTCACAGAAAGAAGTCAGACACGTCAGGCAAGATTTAACGGCCTTTTCTTTTATCTCAGAGCAGATGTCACAAAGAACGTCATCCGCCGGAAGCTGTGGGCCTGGAGTTGAGGCTTTGACTTGAACCAACTTCTTAAACTCATCAGCTAACTCTGAGATGAAAGTGTTGACTTGGAGTTCTGGTCTTGTAGAGAATTCCTGTTTGCACATGGGACACTGGCAAGTGTCCCCGCTGTCCCAGTACGTGTTGATACATATGCTGCAGAAGTTGTGTCCACATGGGATCGTGACTGGGTCTGTGAACACGTCCAGACAGGCGGAACACAGTAACCTCTCCTCTGACAGCAGACAGCTGGCCGATGCCATATCTGGACAAAAACATGGTAGGTAGTTATAACTCATATCTGTGCTGAATAATCTGTTAGATTTAATGGAAGATTTTAATTTACCAGTGAAGTTTGAGAGTTTTAAAAGCAGCAGCTTGAAGTGTCGAGCAAATTGTAACTTCCCTTGTTGAGTTTCATTTCAGCATGATGACGCTGGTGAGGCCCCCTCCCCCTGCTGCTCTGCTCCACTTCCTGGCTTCGTTTAACTCTTTCCACTCTGTTCACATTGGAAAATCACAGAGGATGATAAATTAGTAGTGGCAGCGTGATGTTAAAACAAAGGGATCAGTAACAGTGTCTCGTCTTCTTTATGCACAGTTTCACTTTCATGCAGACAGTTACTTTTGCAGGTCACACCCTATTCTGCGCACCCTGGCAGAGAAGAGGTCCACAAAGCACGAGACATGATGAACCAATCACAGCAGAGACTGGACACAGAGGCACCGGGTGAAAAATGGAAAACCGCATTTCTATTTGTTCCACCAAACAGCAGGGAAACGGAAAACAGACATGCTCCAAATTTCAGTTTCCTTTTCCTCTCGTTCTTGCCCAAGTTAATTTGGTGAAAACTTGATGTGATGGATGACATCCTCTGCTAAGTAATGTGGTTTGGGCAGACCGGTTGTCATCATGGCAGGTGACCGCTGTAGAGCTCCTCCTGCAGCCATCATCCACCCCTTTAATGCTTCATTGAATTACTGAGGTGGAAAAGAGAGGCAGATATGCAGGAAAGAGTCTGCGATGGTCAAAGAGGAAGACAAATTAAATATGAAAAAGCATCCGAGAGAGACTAACTTTTTTTAAGATCTTATCATTAGCTTTTAAGGCATGCACATGGTTAAACATAAGACAAGGATATTAAGATGGACGGAGGACCTCCACGTCTCCCACTGACCAAAAATGAAGTCAAAATATCCCCATTGGAGCCAGTCTGTGCAGCCACAAGTTTGAGATTCCACCAATACCTGTCAATCATGTTGTTTCACTGTGTTTTAATAACATCAAATTACGAAACAAAATAAATCTTATTGGAAACATGAACAGATTTAACAATCTGATGCTAAAAACAACTGAATTTATCGGTGTGGGATTAATCAAGTATTAATGATGGTATAGTATGGTGTTGTGTCTTTGAGAACAACTATTAGTTGTTTATTTTAGACTTTCTACTTAAAGGTTCAGTGTCTAGAATATAGTGACATCTAGTGTTAAAGTTGCTAGTTGCAGCTGAATACCCCTTACCTCAACAGAACCTGCGGTAGCCTTCAGTTGTCATAAAAAGTCAAATGGTGTTTAGTTTGTCCATTCTGGGCTACTGTAAAAAACATGGCTGCCTCCGTAGAGAGGACCCGCAGCAGATGTAAATATAAAGTTTTTAAATATAAAGGGCTCATTCTAGGGTAAAGAAAACGACAATTCATACAATTAAGACGAAAAGGACAAAACATCACTACGGTTATTTTATTTGTCAATTTCTGCCACTGGATCCCTTTTCAGTTCAATCTTACACCCTAAATTTCATTCTGCGGGTTTTGTCGAGGATAGAATTTCATTTGTGAGTAAAAGAGTCCTGAATAAAAAAAAAAGTCAGCAGTATGGGCCCTTTTGTATATTTACTAAGAACATTAAATTATTCACACAGTAAGTTTTAGGCCCTGTTCACTAAAGTCAGGTTTTACCCCCTCTCTGTCTTTTGTCTGTTTATTCGTGTACACATCAGCTTGGAATTCTTCAGGGGGTTTGTGGTTACAGTGTAACCAAGGCTGAACAAGGCACCAGCTCCATTTCCTTCTCTGTCACTCCCTTATTGTGAATCTGTCCTCGAGTCCACACCAACGCTGCCTTCAGGGACCGTAGGAAATAAGGAACAGGTCGTAAAATAAAAACGAGTAGAACACACTGACACACATTTACATGGAATAAGATGAACATTTTTGTCTTTATTAATCTTTTTTACAAATAATTGATGTTCTCTTTTTTACAACGACCAATCACATTTATGTATTTATATCATTCTATCTTTTCTCTTTTCTCTCATCATGTTCCATCGTTTTATGGTCATTGTTTCTTCAATGTAAAAGCACTTTGTAGCATTGGTAAGAAAAGTGCTTTATGAATAAAAATGTTTGTTCCTATTATTATTATTAGCAGTATTAATAGTACTCATCGTAACAATAATTTATTTTCTTTTAGCACTTCTCGTTCACTGCTAGTTACAAAGTTCTTAACAAATATAAAAATACAAATAAGTAACATAAAAACAAAAAATATAATACAATGATTTAAAAACACAGTCATACCATAATATCTAAAAGAATAAAATCACTCAAAGTGTTACAGAAATTTAAGTTAATGTCATATTTATATATATTTTTGAGGGAAAATCCATTAAAACCCTAAATAAAAAATCACCAATCCAAATTTGGAACACACTGATGACGTTGGACATTCGTGTTTATGCACCTTCATCACAATCCCATCTGAAGCAAAACTGCTCAATGATCTCTATGACTTTAATCAAAAGTCTCATGCCCATCGACCTGGAAACCTCCGAGCTACCCTGAATGCACCAGCAGCAGATCCCTGTCGCCGGACCCTGAATGCAACAAGCTGCAGAATCGGACTCTGCGCATTCTGACGCGAGGAGCGAGGAAACGAAGGGTTTTTCAATCCTCACTCAAGCATCGCTCCGGTGAGTATCTTTCCCTCCGGTGTGAGTTTCAAACGCAGTTTTATCCAAACAAAATAATTCGCTTTTAAATTCTTCACGCGCATCAGGTCTGCAGGTTGAGGGCTTGTTGTTTATTCCAGGATGCTGCAGCTCACACCTCGTCCTGCCAGAGGAATGTGGCGACAAAGTTTGGCCCCACGACAAACCGCGAGGGACTTTTATTCACAAAACAACAAAATACACGATAAACAACCGTTAAAACCACGATATGAAAAGGTGATGTTGTGAAACAGCAGGATATTTGTAGTCCAGTGTCTATTTTTTTACTTTCTAAGTGACACATTAAACGTATCTTCACCTCAGCTGTCATCTGCTTCACCTAAAGACTGAGCGATACGGACCGAATTCATATCGAGATGAATATCGATACTGATATTTATCGTGATACTCGTAAAATCAGTTTTCCTTTGAAGTTTAAAGGCAAATTTCTTTCTCGATTTAATCTGCTTGGTTTTTGATTCCTATTGTGGAGCAGTTACAACAGAAACAATATAACAACGAAATAGCCCATAGCACATTGTGGGGATGGGAGTAATGCACCTTGACATTGGTTACCACCCGCAAGTAAACCAAAAGAAGAAGAAGAACATGAAGAAGAAGAAGAACACCTTCTCTCACATGTGTCTAATTTTGATAAGCAATGGAGGCATTGTGACGTACCTGTATCTGAGGTTCTGTTTGCATTCAGTCGGAGGTCAACCGTCTATCTTGGTTGAGTTTAGACCCTGTCAGTAAATCCAACACTTTATCTGCTGAGCAAATGATTGATCCAACACTTACTTCAGATGCAAATAGAACCTACTGTTGTGTACATGTACTGTAAATGACTCCCCGGCCATTAAACACCTCACTCATATCTTCAGTGCTATATCCACTGAAGGCCAGCAGATCAATACCGTGAATGAAAGTGCCCCTCGCCTCGTGACCTTTTATTTTTCAGGGCTTAGAACTGTGTCGCTCAATTAATGACTCATGTTTATGGTGTGTTCAGGGCTGCGGGTGATTTAGAGACATGGGTTTGTTGATGTTGTGAGGAAGGTTACATTTAGCTTGTTGTTGTCGCTCCTGCAAACTGCAAACGCTCCATAATGACTGTAGCTGTTGCTGCGGGGGGGTGACATCCGATAGGCAGATGTATCCCTTTGGAAAACAATATCAGTATCACTTGCTGTCACAGCCCATAATACGCCGAGGCCCGATATGAATGAGTTTGTCTGGACTGCTTCAGTAACGTCCTTATTCGTGTCTCATCCTCTAATCCAATTCCTCAGATACAGAGTTTGGTGTTCGGGTTGCAGAGACTAAATTTAAGGGATTAGCGGAGGGAAAATAAACCAACTAATGTTTCCATTTGTTTTTTTTACTCTTTCTTTTAAATTGATGGGTTGATGGCACAGTTCAATTGCAAGCATTGATTTAGTGTTTTGTGCTGCTTGTATAAGCTGAAATAAGGAAAGAGTTTCTACTTCCTCCTACTATTCGGAAATTAAGCTAAAATATCAAATGCCGCCATCTTATACTGATGATGTAATTTGTTCGTCACGAATACAGGTGCTCGACCAATTTGTGATACGTCTCCTCCCCTTTCCCCCCCATCATCATTCCCCAACTAATTAAAACCAACCTGCTGGAAAAATCCACAGTCGGATATCCTATCCACTTACATGAAGGAGGCTGGTTTTATGGCCGACGTCGCCACCAGGGGGCGATCAAGATAATTTGACCTCACTTTTGGGAGCTGCCATATCTTTAAAAAATAAATCTTTTCTCTTCAGAAGTGACCTGGAGGAAGGAAGATGTCAGTGGTTTATAAAGACGACCAGGAGGACTGGCTGACAGTGTGTCTCAAGTACCTGCTCTTTGTTTTCAACTTTCTCTTCTGGGTAAGTTGACGAATCATCTTTTTTGTGATACCTGCACCTTCACATAAAGCTTAGAGGAGGAGCCCTGCCACAGAGTTCACCTTTAATCTAAAGAAACAGTTTCTGCATGGGAATGATTTTGGGGCTGAAACCCTTCTTGTTTCTGTTGAGTCCAGTTTGACCAATCGTGTGTGAGCAGGTTCGGTTGCCCCCGTGATGGACCCCGAGATTGCGCTGGTATTTACTTACGTGCTGCTCAAACACTTATGAATAAGCTTTATATTCAAAAAAATTACGGCTCTAATGCTTTAGTGCTTCTTTGAAACTGCAGACACAGGCGTAAGAGGGAAGGAGCCATGTAGGAACCGGGAGAGGATTTAGGAGAGTTCTGAACAGGACTTGGCCCAAAGTGAGTCATCGATTATTCAGGGGGGTTTTCCGAGTGCGTTGGAGAACAGTGCATCTCTGGCACGACACTTTATCACTTTATGATCCTCCTGTTTGCAGCTAAAGTGGTACAGCAGAGTGTCGGGGGGGCATTTTAAAACATTTCCAAAGTCTGAATAAAGGAGGGGAAATCTTAGCGTGTAGGTTAATCCTCTAAACTCAGTCTTTTAGTCATTTCCTTTCGTGCATCAGTCTTCAGGGGCGGACATATTTTGGGCCGGGCCCTCACTCCACCGTCTCCCCCCGGGGCCATTCTTACATCCAAGTGGCGCCTCCTTGATTGGCCATGTGTTGTTGTGGATTCGGGGATCTTGCCTTTGGACGGGAAGGGATGAAAAGGAGACGCACTCCGAGGCATTTCCTCTGCGTCCACCACCCTGCGTTTGTTGTCCAGGAAGTGGTTCTCCGTGCTCGGGCTTGACCTCTGTAGTCCCACTGCTCCCATCCCTGTTGTTCTTTGTGCCCGACTGCCTCTGCTCTGTTTCTCTTTCTATTTCCTCCCGCTTTTTTTCTGCCCTCTTATCACTCCCATCTCTCACGTTGTTTATCTATTATATCTGCTGCTTATCTAACATCCTTGAGCTCACTTCCTATCCGTCACTTCCTGGCCTGTGAAGTCGTAGAATGCTTGGTCTTGTTTTGTGATATATTTTATCGATGCTTTTAATCTCATTTTCTCCACTGAAACCTTTTGCTTCACCCATATCAGTTTCAA